>NC_139344.1:159542811-159635311 GCF_055883805.1 Amblyomma maculatum | reverse complement strand
ATATTACGGGAACCCCCTCAACATTTTTGGCTTCATTTGGATCTTTCCTTGAATTGCTCTGAAAGTTGTTTTTTTTTAAGAGTGCTCGAAATCGGTCACGAACGAAGCATTCGCTGGCGACGCCGGCTTTTTCGCGACACGATGTCCCTTACACTATCGAGTAAAAAAAAAAAAAAAACTTTAGAGGACAGTGTAGAAAGTTCAATAAAAAAAAGCGAAAGCATTAGCGTTGGCGCGACGTAGGTGGACATATATCGATGCCTTTCTATATCTAATTACTCACATGGCATGGCTCGGTGCTTTTTGTCTCATGAGCCATGACTCACATGACTCATGACTTTTGAATCACATGACGTGACACTTTCATGTCAAGTGGCTAATGAGTCGTGACTCTTCGATGATGCAGCGCTTCTTTATACCACGGCTTACGACTCTCATCCGGTCATTAACTGATCACATCACTTGGCGATGACGTCAAGAGAGGACCAACTTCTGGCGACACATTTTGCGGACATTTCCGGCTTCAATATAGCCTACTAATGCTTTCGCACTAATAAGGCAGCCGTACAGAGGCCCTTTAGCTTTGCCTACACGAATATACTTGAAGCGCTTTAGTAAAATAATTATCCCTGCCTGCGCGGAGCCTAACAGCGAAACCATAGGTCATGCGGAGTGATCTGAGGGTCGCCAACACTGAGGTCGCATGCGGGCTTTTGGCGTCCCATTTTTTACCCAGCCTCGCTAGGCTGCGTTAGGGTGCCGTTAAGGTGCAACTCCAGCACTCCGTTTACTTTTGTCTGCTCCTGCGCATTTCACATCGAGCCAAGCACCCTTCGCAGGCTGTGGTACTCCTGATGCCAATACTTGAACCTTTTCATACCTTGATTTCAGTGTAACTCCCGCATCGCTGTAGCCCATAGCTGCATGACTGTCAAACGGAAGGCCAGCTTCTAAGCATACTTTTTGCGTAATCTCTTTGCAAAATCTCGTGCCGTTCAATTAAATTCAATATAGAAAATCGTTTTTGTCGCCCTGTTTGCAAGGCACCTCAAAAAAAGATAAAAAATAATTCGACACAATCACTTCCCCTTTTCCTTGTCATACCTTGTGAAGAAACTTGTCAAGCAGACCTTTGCTAATCCTTGACGTCGCAGAGTTTAATCGACCTCCATACCTCGACAAAGCTGGTGAAGGAGTATGTGGTGCTGCATTACGTAAGCTTCAAAATGTGAGCATCCATGGAGGAAGTAACCAAAGCTGGGCCTTGCTGAATGGAAAGGGTAAGAAGAGAGGCAGGAGCTCATAGAGCAGATAGATTAATACCTCTTTCACACGAACACTTGCGATCCCCATTCAACTCTATCCGCTTTGAGGTTGTAGGAAGGATTGAACCATCCGAAGCTACACGGCCGTTTTGAATAACCATTGAGAAGTCTCTTTCGTGTGCGTTAGGTGACGTCGGTGGTGTTGACGCCCGCTCTCAAATGAGCTTGAAAACTCGAGAGCGCTCGAGGAAGCAGCTTTGAGCCAAGAAGGCTCGAGCTCGATTACACTTGAAAGTTGCCGTGTGACAACCTCGATCTGCATTGAGTTGATTGCAGATTGAGTTCAATAAGGCTCGAAAATGTTCGTTGACAGAGTTATATAGCGAGAGGTCGGCGGTCAAACCTCACGTAAGGGCGACAACCTGTACATATAGCTACAGAGCGGCAAAGTAATCCAGACATTAACCGACGCTAGCCTTCGATCCACTGTTGTTTGTATCCGGAGCTTTTTTACAGCGGAGGTGTCAAAAGTCTGTCCAAATTACTAACTGGACAGACTTTTAACACAACCGTTTTATCCACTAAGCTCCATAGAAATAGTGTCTGTTGTATGTGAAAGAATGCGAGTAGCTAGTATACTAAATCAGGATTCCTACGGCCGAGAGGTCACTGTTGTGGTCACTGCGTTACAACCACGACATAAAATTGGAACTAGGGAAACGCCAGACGGCAAACAGCTTCCCGTGAGGCACGTACTGCCGCATTAAACATTCCATCAAATAACCCCTATTGGAATCGAGAACTGGTAAATGGTAACCAGGCTGATTAGCGCGTCACTTGCGTGCACTATCTCACCGCACATACAGGAGATCTATTTCATGCCGCATTCGTTTTCTAGGGCTCTTTCATGAAAATGGCCTCCTGGCTATGTGTTTGTCACGCAGCCTCTTGCCAGCAGTTCAACATCGAGGACCTCTGTTTGGAAACGCGACCATGAATGAATGCCGCCGCATTGGGCGCTGCGTTGATGTCGACTAGAAGCGCTGAGGAAATTGGCTATATACGGACAAGAAAAACAGAACGAGCTTTTGCTAAAATTCAGTTCTTCGTCACGTGTGCCACGGCCACATGGCCAGCGTGTTGACTGTATACCTAACGCCGAGGCAGCAGCTGCAAGTACCGCCAGTTGCCGCTAGTTGCCGTTCGATAACGCTTAAATTTTATTGTATCTTAAAGTCTATGTTTAATAAATAGCCGCAGGAGTACTTTCGGTTATGGTTTGCAAGTCGTCTTCAGGTTCCCAAGAAAAAAGTGCCATGCGCAAGTCTAAAGGAGCTGAAGTTTCGTCGCTTCCCCAAAGCGGTCATTCTCTATCTCATCTACGGTTCCTCTAAAGAGTGCTTTCTGACAACATTTTACATGCGCGTGAAAACTGGTCTAATTACCGTTGTAGCCTTTTTATTTTTTTTAATAAGAAGCCCTTCACAGTCATAGCAAAAAGTGCGTTGCATCAAGTGAAAACGCAAAAACAATTACGATCTTGATGACTTCTCACTCACCTGTAATTTTTGGACTCCTTTTTCAACAACAGAATCAGGGATTTCAGGCTGTAAGATAATAAAAGAGGCAAGTGATCGAGGGATCAGTCAGACGGTAGCACATGAGCATGGATCGTTGCCATTGCACCGACAGCTGCACACGCCTTCTCACACTTATTTCGATCAGGTCGGACGCAGCTTTCGCGTTGAAAAAAGCGTGGCACATGTAGTTACATTCTTTGAAGTCAAAGTGTCTACCCGCTAGAACCCAAGCGAATAAGCGCACAGGATCACGTTGTGTGCCCTTATGCTTTGCTACATGGCACACACTGTGCTGAGGCTACCTTGTCTTCAGTTTGCGATACTTCAGAAACTCGCTCCCATAGACACCCGTGCTTGTATTGGTTGACGGTTCGACTCACAACCGATTACTGCTGACGAAAGTTTGGACTATGCTAGGTCTCACGCATATTGGAACGCAACCAGCCGCTCACTAGTGCAACATTTTGGAGGTGCGCAATCCTTGACCACAAATCGCCTCCCCGGGCACTAAAAATGTCGGTACATTTTTTGGGGTGAATACAGAAACATAAGTCAAGGGAACAATTTTATCAAAGCAGCTACGAACCTCCGCTTCAGATTAACTCCACTGCGGTATGAGGTAATTCCCCAAGAAGGAGTAGATTCGTAATAAAAAAAGTAATTAATTACTCGTTACCGCCTAGCCAAGAAATCTTTCTTGCGTTGCCGTACGTTGTTCTTCGGTGGATGAGAATGGATAATTACTCGCTTATTACTAATTCGATTTCTTATTTAAATTTCATTCTTATTCCAATTTTGTACATTTTCTTGCTTCCTTCTCTTCTTCAAACACTCTCTCTTCTCGGAAGGAACTCACAGGCGGCAATGGGCAAAATGCTTCACGTAAAGGCTCCTAATGCGTACACTTAAAAAAAAGTACCTTTGCGGCAAGGTATTGACGCAAATGGCGGTTGACGTACCTCACAAAATAACAACGTCGTCCATGCAGTTCAGGCAGTGGTGCATGATTTTGAAAAAGCGTAAGTGCAAGTGGCGGACTTTACCAATTTTTGAGGGCCTGATATCGTGAGAAACTAAAGATTCGTCTGTGGGCACCGTTCGTGGCACAGGTACTGCTCTATTAAAGTAGAGCCGAATTTTAAATGTTGGAGCAGACGTTGTACTCTTTATTCCTGTCGTAGAGCTGCACTCGAACAGGCCACAAAGCGACGTTCAATACACTGCGCGTCTAGTTGTCATACCCACGTAAACATAGGTAGCGGTTTTGTTACTAGCTTCTGGGCCGGGGTCTCTAAACGAAAACCGTGCACAGTCCTGCTTTC
This sequence comes from Amblyomma maculatum, assembly GCF_055883805.1. Taxonomy (NCBI): domain Eukaryota; kingdom Metazoa; phylum Arthropoda; class Arachnida; order Ixodida; family Ixodidae; genus Amblyomma; species Amblyomma maculatum. The sequence continues at coordinate 159,631,144 of NC_139344.1, read as the reverse complement.
ATAACCTTTCTAATCAGCCTTACAAATCCGCTAATATTAAGGGCCTTTAATGCCTCATCGTTGTCAGCAGGAGCTGTCGGGAGAGCCTGTCGGCAGAGGGTGTCACACTTTCGAGGGAGATAAACATTGCCTCCACCTGGAATCTAACCTCCATCCCTTGGATCCCCAGCCGAGCGCTGTACGAACTACGCCACGCCCCAGATCGAGAAACGTTCTTCTAATTCCCCTTGTCTACCGTGAGGATGGCGGGATTCCGCGAGCGACAGATACTGCGCCTTTCCTTTCCTGTATACAAATTAGAGATCACCGGTGAACTTCGATGCGTTCAATGCAAAGCTCGTTGTGTTCTACAAGGGGCGCGCCATATACCGTCAGGACTGGTCATGACGTCACCATGCGATTCATGCATAGACGAAGCTGACCCTGCAGGGCGTCCGATCCAGGCGTCCGTGCGACGCCTTTTATTTGGCGCTTCCTCGAACGCCGCACACAGCAAACAGAAGCGGACTCAGATGTCTAAGAGGCGTTAGTACAGCAGGCAGAAGCGGCATTTCACAATGATTTACAGGATAGAAAAGGAGCAGTATCTGTCACAATCCTCCGCGGACACACGTACCATGCCTTAAAAGAAGGGAGGAAGGCGGGAGTGAAAGAAGAGAGGAAGATAGAGGTTCCGTAGTGGAGGGCTAGAATCCACCACGTTATAATGGCTTTCGCCTCATCACACTTTATTGGTCCAAAATGCCCTCTAGAAGTTTTTATCGAATGGTTTTTTTTTTACATTCTTAGCCGTTTTTGTCTAGGTTTGTTAGTTGATGTACGCTGGTATTATACGCTGGGGGGGGCGCGCAGCCAAGTAACGAGGAGATGTCGTTTATGAATATTTTAACAGAGAGGGACGTTCTCAATTTTTGCTTGCATAAATGTCGTCTCTCTTCTATGCTTATGCGGTATAAGAAAAAGAAACTGAGATAAACGAGCACTTACCCTAGACTTATCAAGAACGTAGCGGTAGCAAGCGGCAATCTTTCTTGCCTGTAATAAGAAAGACGCAGTACAAAAATAAGATACTAGTATGAATTTCTTAGAACAGTCATAGTTTATTTTTGTTTTCAGTTCCTCGAAGAATCATAGCCAAGTGCGAGTGGTCGAAAATCCTTTTTTTTTTCCCTCGCAAGAGCACGTGCGGAGGAGAAAGAACTGCCATCGTCCGTATTCTTCATAAAATAACGAGAGAACAAGTTAGCTATAATACTACAAGGTCATGACACGGCACCGTATTTCTTTTAGCGCGGGAGTTGTTCTGTCGGTGTCCTCTGTTTCGCGACGACTGCACCTGAGCACCTGTTTGTGCTATTTGTCAGTGCCTTTCACACTGTGTACGGTTCCAGCTCATCAACTAAAAAGCGCGCAGTTTTCAGCCACGTCTGTCCTTTTTTGGAGGCACTGATCTATGAGGACAGTGGTATTAATTAGCAACAGCCTTTTTGTCGCCACAGGGCACAAATAAAACTAGTGCCGACACTTTTCTGATAAGGTGCATCATATAATCAGCGCCACCATCAGAATATGAGCCAATATGAAATGGCGAGCATTCTTCGAGATGACGATACATGCCCGCCTAAAACACGAGAATCATAATCATATGTTTATTTAACATCATAAAAATGCTGGGTGCGTAAACAAAGTGCCAGTATGAAGGCTTCGTGAGCCCGACGCACCCTAGTTGGGTACACTTGAATATGTAGAGAAAACATTGTACTACTTTCAGAAAAAAAGTTTGCAAAAAATAACAAGGAACATAACAGCTGACACTTTTTAGCTATGGATTGATTCGGACTCCTTATTCAATAAATGTGAGAGCATATAGCGCATTTGACAGCCGTATATTTTGCGGGTCTTTGACACGGACCGTCTGAATTCCTTTCGTGAAGAGTATTTAGGCTCTTTACAGTGTAATCCTGATAGCTGCAGGAAAAAATAATTGTTAATGCGTAAGCCTTAAGTGGGAATATCTTCAAGATCGTTTGACCAGAAGTTTGTCGGCAGGATTACGTTTAAACAAAAGTAGTGATAAGAAAACTAATAATTACACTAGATAGAGAATAAAAACATCTCACTGGATAAAAAATGTGGTGTGTGCGGAGCAATTAGTCAGTTAAATAGAGCCAATTAGGTCGGTAAGATGTCGGGTATATCACTTTACCAGCGCTAGGATTACGTTCGAATGAAACTAGTGATAAGAAAACGAATGGTTGCATTAGATAGAGAATTAAAAATCTCGCTCGGAAAAAAGTTTAGTGCATGAAGAGTAATCAGTTAATTACTGAGAGCCATTTAAGTAAATCAGACGTCGGGTATGTTTTCAAGGTCGTGTTACCAGAATGTTGTCGGCAGGATTACGTTCGAACAAAATGAGTGATAAGAAAACAAATTGTTGCACTAGATAGACGAAAAAAATCTCACTGGGGGAAACATTTGGCGCAAGAAGAGTAATTAGTTAGTTAATTAGAGCCAATTAAGTCAAACAGACTTCGAAATAGCCAAGGAGGTAATGTCGACATCTAAGGAAAGTCACGTGGTGCCCAACGGCATGAGGTGTGACGTCATAGTGTGACGTCATATACCGGAAGCCTCTTCTAATTCCGCGTATTTTTGCTTCTTTCTGCCACAAAGAATGCTTACGCATTTCCCCAATGCGGGTGTCGCAGTGATCTCAAACGTTTTTTTAACAATACTTAGTTCGTAACGTTTTAAGAGAAAAGCCTGGTATAAATTGGGGCGAGGAATATCCCATGTGCCCTGAATAGGAAAGCGTTGACAATATTTAAAACAGCTGTCTTTTTAAGGAGATGCAAGCGGTTAATATAGTAAAAGAAGCGTTACATCAAACCAAAAAGTGTTATTTATCACCAGGAGAAAATAGTGCATTATACAAAATCTACTTGATACTCTTTGGCATGAAGTATCTCAGTCGGCACGAAATACCGACAATCTTTGACAGTTCGCTCATCATCATTTCGGCGTACTAAATGCATAGCAAATGTCATTGAAAATGACGCCTAGACTTTTGACCGCTGGGAATATTTGCATAAGTGATGAACCCATCTTTAAACAAAGTGGTGGCACGCAAGTCAACTTGTTTCTAGGCCTGAAGAGCAAGGCTTTCGTATTTTTTTCGGTATTTATATCGATTGAATTGTTTTTGGACCATTCTAGAGGATAGTGTAAGCAATATGAGACTTATTTCTAAAGATCTACTAAATGTGTGGCTCTGACGAATACAGAAATGCCATGTGCGGAAATGGCAAAGGCAGGGTGATTGCTTATACAGAAGAGGTCATCACCATAAACGAGACACAACAGTGTCCCTAAGGTACTACCTTGCGGTACGCCTGAAGAAATGCGCCTGAAATCTGATGAAATGTTTTTTTGTTTTTGCTTGCTGTATTCGAGAACTTTACTAAGAGACATGCGGAAAGACTGTCCGTGAAAACAATAGTGCTCGAGCTTAGCTAACATTATTTTGTGGTTGATGCGATCGATTGCTTTTGAAAAATCTACTTGTATAAATATTTCTAACGTAAAACGTTTCTGCTCAAATGACTTTAAAATTAGTTGTTCAGGGCGGGCACATGCTGGAGCGGAATCAGAATGCGTTTCTTCCTTGTGGTCATAAAGAAATGTGCAGCAGTGAAAGGATGCATAAGATCGCCAGCATGCATGAAGACAGACGCGAGGGCCAAAATGAGCGACGCAGTTCTGTGATGCTTACCAGTGATGTTTTATGCTCGCACCACGCAACAAATTCTCGTACAGTGAGCTCCTGTCGGTGCAAGATGCAGTTCTCGAAATCTTTCACCTCCGTCTACAGACATAAAACAAACATTTAATGTCTTCAAGTCTTCCATTTCAGGGTTACACTACAAGGAAATGTACCGCATTTTACGAGCTTTGTTCCGGCATTCATGAACATATATTTTAAATCGCTAATTTTAAACCTATGGTATACACTAAATTTTACTAAAGGCGCGACACAACTACACTCTATTGGGCGATACTTAAGGTCGACATACTATATTTTGCGTTACATATAAAAAAAAGCAGTGTGCTATAATTCTTCACGCATCCCCCGACACTAAGCAATAATGGCTTATTTCGTCAAAGCATGACGATAATACGGTGACATAATTTAGCTTTGCTTTGTGTTAAGGAGTTAGTACTGGGTTCAACCCATGCGAAATCTTCTATATGGGGCGACACTGCATATATTACAAGCAACGTTTTGCTTGACCTGGACAGCAGCAGTGAACAGTCAATATTTAAAATAAATAAATTCATCTTAAACTGAATAATATTGTGTTATATGTTTTTGCTTTTATTGCCCTTTTTATTATCCATCAGGATGCTTAAACGACGAAACTGTAGATAGGGCCTTATTTACGGTTCAAACACAACATATAGTGGTTTGGTAATCGTTGCTTCTGCGCTGTTTTGTTGGGCTTATATTCAGTGCACAAAGACAGTTGGAGGCTGCATAAACACGCGCTTCAGAGGTTGGCGCCTCTTGAACAGGCTGGTTTGAGAGCACTTTTATGTGGAGGTTTCGAGCTCATTCAATGTTTAGTTTAAGCATTTCAGGAAATACTCTAAATGGCCGCGCAGCCCTTGCCTTGCGCAACACGCTTTGCGAAATCATGTCCAAAGTCTGAGCGGCCACGATTTTCATTACAGATGCCTTACATTTTTCATTTTATTCGATCTGACTACGCATGACAATAAACAGCAAAATACTCCCATTAGACATGGCCAAGGAAAGAGACACATCCGTCAAATTCACGATGGTTTCTCAGTAAAAAATATAGGCCATATGCTACGTCTATGTGGTGTAACTGCCAGATCAGGGCTGAAAAATTATTATCACACATTCGTAGGCATAACAGTGGTGTGGGATCTGTGACTTCATTGCTTCTAAATTCCTTTTGATCGAGGGCAGTAACCCTCTAGGGGGTTTCTCTTGCTGATAGAGGCAGAGAGGTATGACATATTTCCGCCTTGTCAGAAGTAGTAGAAAGAAGCAATAAGCAGAGGAAATAGACTTACATTTGACAGGTACTCCGACTGAAAAAGTGAGAAGGAAGCCATGCAAAGGCACATAAAATATGTATCATTAATTATAATAAACACGCGGAAATTTTCACGCAGTTCGGCTATCCGTACGTTTCGCTTGAATGAGCCCCATTAACACGCACTAGTGCATCACTTCTTCAAAAGTCAGCGGTCACGTTTTCATTTCAACTTCAGCTGTCACTCATTTGCCTTACTTTTACCGTGGCATGCAATGCTTTTCACGGTCGGCCGCTAATAAGTGTAAAGAGGGGGGTACAGAATGACGCAGTACACACTTTTATAATGGCAGTAATTTTTAAGACGTAACCAGAAAGTCCCTGACTCGAAGGTCAGTTAACAGGTGCATGAGTAACCGCAAGTGTTCTGTAATTATTCCTGTTTGATGTGCATTACGAAAAATATTAAGCTTTTTCTCAACAAACCTCCTTGTGATACTCCTAATAGTGCACGTCATATAGAATGGGTCATTCCTGCAAAGTTCTTTCAGAGCAACGCTCAAACGATTGATAAATGCGTAGAAGCAAATACACTGCTCTGTTAATAGCCAATTACTGAAAGAAGAACGGAACATTGAACGACAGAAAATGCCCGACTGTAGCGGACTGTAGCGGGAGGATGGAAGTGATAGCTTGTCTTTGCGTCAACCCTATGCAGCGTTTGATGATTGTTAGGTGAATCCGATTGGCAGGTCCTTCCGCACTGAAACTTCGATTCATCGCTGCACTAGGGTGAAAGAAGCTCTCAATATATCCGATAACGTCTGGTGAAATCACTGCAATGAATGCAAGCTTCATTTTATCCATTCCGGCGATGACGACCACTGATTTTTGTTCGACTACTTGCGGAACAACTGCAACAACAACAAAAAACGGCTCATTGTACTAAATAACGTCGTCGAACTTATTTAGAAGTACAGCGAAGAGAATAGACAGTTTACCGGCACAAAACAGTTCCTACACGTACCATCGTACAAATCGAACGTTGCAGTGGCACTGTTGTACAATTTAGGCTTCAAATATTTCCGCAACCACACTGTATTCTAGATTTGGACCCTCAGGATTTGTTTCCCGTCAAAAACTTGAAAATATCACTCAGCAGAACAAACTTTTTTGAAAATAAAGCTGCCTTCGCTGCTTTTAAACATTTAAAAAATTATCTTATGCCTTCTTTGGTGTCGGTCAAGTTGCCCTTTTTTCATCATTGGCAACGAGGCACTTATTCCTTAATGTTAACAACGCAACGCTATGTAGCGTAAAATAACTCTCGTAAGTAACAGTAACGCGCATCTAACAGGATGCGCTGCGCAAAGTAAACACTTGAAGTGCTTCCGCAGAGAGACATAAACTCTGTAAAGACACTTTGGTGGATAAATTGAGTTGCGGGACCAGACGATAAAACGCTGCCACAAAGGCATGAAGCGTCATGGCTGGCTGAATCGTGGTGTAGTCTTACAAACGAAAAAAAAAACGAATACAAAAAAAATCATACCAATAGCGTCAGAAGCGTACATAGACCAACAATTTGGAATAAAAAAACCCGTTATTACCGAAAACTGTCTGCCTTACGCAGGCCACCAATTTATTTTAGAAAATCCAGCTAGGTTAAACGTATACATGGCAGAAAGAAAGCAAGCGCACCTCTCACAAAGTGCCGGAAATGCGGAGGAAGTAACACAGCTTATCGGAGTGAGCCAAAGGCTCGTTTGATCGCTTTGGAGCGTTTCTCACGCATCGATTCCCGTTGGCAAACACTGCAACAATGCGACTATATAGGTGCTCGTGAGACCTAAGGTTCCTGAGCGAATTAAAAGATCCCATTATTAAATTCGCCAAATTCAGTTCCTTCCGTTACCATTTTTATAGGCACTCAATGCTTTTTTTTTTTTTTTTTATTGCGTTCCTTACTATGATAAAGCACGCAGCAATTGCGCTTTTGAATTTCCATAAGGTACGTCCACATGAAGCACCTACTGACCTTGACGGCAAGCCTAATTCGAGAGAAGCTAACATCGCCACCACCTTCCCTGTTAGACAGGAATTTTAAATGACGCACAGGGGATTCTTTGAACGCTAACAACAGCCGTGATCATCCTTGTGAAATGCGCTACTTAGGAAACACGAGAGGACATAACACTATTGTGCCATCCGTCTTGTCCTTTTCTGTTTCCCAAGTAGCGCATTTGACAATATGATCAACCAACTGGCACCCGTGTTAGCAATGTTATCAGCCGTGACGGTACGAATTAGGGATTGAAATAACCGACAAATCGGCTTGTAGGAACGCTTCGTGATTGCATAGGGGCAGTGAGCAGTAAGTAGGCTATGCTGAAAAAGTAGGTAAGCACAGAAAAGCTATCTCATCGCTGTACAGTTCCCCTCGTATGCAAGCATTTTAGTCGATCTAGCCCCAGGTCAATATTTATTTGCCGAGGACTAGCTGTTGCCTCATCACTTCTTCTAATTCCATTTCATCTTTTTTTTTTCTTTTTTTTTTATGAAGGGCTGAGTTACAACGCTTGTCAAGAAACTCTTTGTATTTCCACATCACACTCTTTCGCTGCTAGATTTTTATTTTCGTCTATTGTAAAGTGGCGCGGTATAGGTCACTTAATGCTTGCATACCCTGTTGAACCTTTTGTAAGGGAAGAAAAAGGTGATCGAGCTGTACGCGTAAGTGACATTGTTATTCTCTGCGCCCTCGCTTTCACGGTACATTCTGCATTTATATTCACCAAAATTGCACTACGTGCTTAAGATTTTTCGCAGGGGCACGTATTCGGGTCCGGAAATCCGAATCCGGATTCGTATTCGTATCCGTATTCGTAACCGCATCCGACTCGTTCTAGTATCCGTATCGGACGTAGCCCGGTGGAATAGCTTTTCGCTATGTCGCGCGTTACAGAGCCTCGTGTCAACCAAGTAGTCAATCACCTCTTCGAAGACAACCATGATTGTAGCCTCCTTATGGGGCCGCTCACCAACTCCTAAGTTCCGCACCTCTCAGCTAAATAACTCTGACGTTATATACGATCCCATTTGTAGATGAGGAGATTAATCAGTCGGGAAAACAACAGAAAATGCAGTCACTGTTATGGGCACCCCCCCCCCCCCCCCCCTCCCAACCCCGCTTCTTTTAACGCGATGTAGCGCCTGGTGACCGTGCGAAAAGCGAATGGATCCTGGTGACTGCCACACACCGGCAAGGTGTCTCGATGGGAAGCAGCTGACAAGTAAAAAAATAGAGACAGCACAATAATAAAGAAGACATAATAATGATGGTCTCTCAAATACACCCAAGACAGCAGTTGCTTTGAACACGTTGAGTAAAGTAAATATACGTACTGTTGCGGAGCGTTTGTTCCTGGTTCTGCCGAATACGGTTGCCAGCTCGCCTTCGCAGTCAGTAACGACAGTGTTCACTAAAGACAGATGCCACAAATATTCATTAAGCAGTCGAATTTGTGTTATTTTTGTCAGTAATTTTGTACGCGATTCCAAGCCAAGTAAATCATTGGTGGCCGAGTGCATCTTCATCAATTTTTGGCGAGTTCGAGAAACCCGCCAGTGCGAGAGAAACAAAAAGAGGAGCCGGGACGCGAAGAGCGCTTGTGTATATATGTCAGCCTAATGACGAAATGAAAATGATATAATTTTACGTTTGTGACTCAGCGCCGCACTGAAACATGCACTATGTGCCTACTTTCACTGCGTCACTATGGAGGCGCTTTGCAGTCATCATCACAATCGCACCCAGAGCAGGTGAGCGTATCCAACGTTCCTCCAGTGAATCGGTCCTGTGCCAGCTGCATCCATTTGATTCCGTCAGTCTTCTTAATCTCGTCCGTCCACCTCACTTTCTGCCGCCCCCTGCTACGCTTGCTCCCCCATTTTTTATTTAGTGTTGTCTGTAACCCTTAATAACCACTGGTTATCTTGATTTGGCACTGAATGCTCTGCATATGTCCATATCTTTTCTATGATTTCGACTAGGATGTCATTAACTTGTATTTGTTCAATAGCTGTCTGTGTTGTCCCCAGTGTAAGTTCAACCATATATTATTATTATTATTATTATTATTATTATTATTATTATTATTATTATTATTATTATTATTATTATTATTATTATTATTATTATTATTATTATTATTATTATTATTATTATTATTATTATTATTATTATTATTATTATTATTATTATTATTATTTACGTAGGGCAAAGCTTTTTTTGTTTTCTTGCGATTTCTCAATGTCATTTCAGTGACGCGAACAACAGCGTATCGGCACAGAAAAGTCTGTAATCTCGAAACTGGAATTATGTCTTAACCTTTTTCTCATTTAGCTTTCCAGCGGCGTTTCAAGGAACGCAAGCCGAGCACTTGTCCAAACTCTTGATAAAAGGCATCAGCTTTAATGTATCAACTCTGCATGAATTGCTTTCATATTTAAGTGTGGAATCACCTGAAAAACTAGGTCACTTTTGCGCTCTTGAGCCTCTTCTAATAGACGTGCTTGGTAGCGACAAGAGGCAAAAGTTATTCGTCCCATTAAAGCAAAACTGAGAAGTACAAGGCAGAAAAAAGAATGAGAGTAGAATAAGTGAAATATGTTGTAGTCTTTGTCAAACGATTAAAATCAAGAAGGGTTTGCTTCTTGACCGCACTGTGCGGCTCACTATCCGCTGCCAGCATTCCGAATCTTTTGAACTTAACGGGAAGTATGGTCGCCACCCTCTGAAAGTTACCATTGTTAGCGATGTTGTGAGAGCCCCGCTACACGGGTTAAAAGCCAACTACTTGGACTTTTTTTACTTTCGGCAAAATGGTACATTTTTGTCAGGCGCTTAAGTGTTGCGAATAAAATTTCGTGGCACAGAAGGCCGACAGTGAAAAAGCTTCCATCTCATAAAGGCGAAGGCATGATTTACGTAAAGTAAGAACTTCATATCGCGCTGTCTTATTGTTCCTCATCGCGGCCAAGTCTTTGATGCCGGTGGCGCCGTAGCAGAACAAGGCAGACACGTCGGCTGCGTTAGCATCTCCTCTCAAGGTAGTATGTCTCGCTGAAACATTCTTAGGGCGATGTGACAGAAGTGTGTTGAGGACATGCAGGCTTCCCGAATCACTGAGACGCCAAGAATGTTGTTGCGTGCCACTCCAAACAGGGAAGTTTCTTGGTTAGAACGGTTGCTATTTTTCATCGCGGCCTATTGTGAGCAGGGCCTTCGAGAACGATGGACAGCTTTACCTATGAGTACATAAAAATGCATACACACAGAAAGGAGGAAAGCTATGTTCTTATATTTTGCTTCTGTGAATGGGTGGAATTGTAATTTTCCGAGAGGCTTCGGCCGCGTCTGATACACGTCGACAGTGCGGAAGTTTACTTGCCGTCGTTGTTGCAGTCCGGCGCTTGTGGGGCTCTTGATGTGCCCGGAATGGTCATCTTTGATATACGCCATGCCCCCACAACTAAGAAGTAGGCGTTCAATAGCAAACACACAAGGTGTGCTGCCATTGAGATGGAATTGGGACAAATGACGGTCCGACACCGGCGGAACCTTTCAGTCAGGCGTGTAAGCCACGTCAACGCCTATAATGCCACGTCTTGAAAGACAGCTGGCCGTTGGAGGTGCTATTTTATGATTTATTAATAAGACAACCCACTGTCTTGTCTTTGTTCGTTAGCGTTTCTTTCCTCTTGCATTTTCTTCCTAAGTAGAAAACAAAGACCCTCTGGATCTAAGCGGATTATAAAAGCGTCTTTGAATGAGTCCATTCTTTTTTATTTTCGCAAAAGTATAATAGGCGGCCCAGAAGAGTTCTTAGTTCGTTCCGTTTTCTTTTGTGCACATACAGACGGAAACATTCTGAAGGGCAGAACACAAATGACCTCTGCAGTGAGACCACTGGCGCCATACTTATAGCACGAGCGCACTGTATTCAAATAGCTTAAATATTCACTTAGCTGCTGTTCGTGCAAAGCATAATGAACAAAACCTTAGAGAACCACAGGTGTTCTATTTGTTCTATAGCATAGGAAGCCCTTGCCCACGTAATTTTGCTGCCAGCACTTCTAACCTGAAACACGTGTACAGAGAGTGCGACAGATACTGCGGCGACGCCTTTGCTAACATAACCAATACTACGCCCCTCATTTCGTTCGGGCATAATCTTCTGGCTTGCCTGCTAGTGCATAACTGAAAACTAAAAAAAAAAATCATAAAAAATTCTCCTATGGCTCAGGAGCCTAATTACACGTTCTTCTTACGAAAAGCCATCATTTCTCAAAAATTAATATTTGTATTCACTGTGGTGGAGTTCAGTTTTATACAGAGGGCCTTCTACCTGCCGGGCAATGGGTAATGATTGTGATATTATTTTCAACTCATCAGCCCTGCCACATACAATGATTAATTGGGAATGTCTTCCGGACAGAATTGTTAATCTCTAACCCTATTGTACTGAAAGAAATATTCTGCAGTGTTTTGTTCTGAGCGTTTTCTCTCCATTCCATTTTCCAGATTCTTTTTTTATTGCATAGTGTGTAACGGTGCTGTATAAATAACGAAGTTGAATTTGCTTCTGTTCTCACCGCAGTTTTTAATGCCACCACCTTTCGCATAATAGTAAAGTTGGAGCATGTGAGGTTAATTACATAAATTCTGGTGATGGATATTACGGCGGGGTATCTCTAGTAAACAATGTCTGACATTCACCGACGCGCGACCTCGTGTTCTGCGCGTGCATAATGGTATAGTGCATGAACTTTAGGTTTGGCCTTTCCGACTCATTGAAGCACTTATTTAACAATAATTTATGATCGAGCCCCGCCGGGGCAGCGCAGGGGTTAGGGCACTCGATTACTGTATCCAAGGGCGCGGGATCGAATCCCGGCCTCGGCGGCCGCTTTTCGCTGCAGGCGAAAAGCTAGGCGCCTGTGCGCTGTGCGATGTCAGTGCATGATAAAGAACTCCAGGTGGTCGAAACTTCCGGAGCCCTCCACTAGGCGTATCTCATAGCCTCAGTCGCTTGGGGACGTTAAATCCCATAAATCAATCAATCAATCAATCAATCAATCAATCAATCAATCAATCAATCAATCAATCAATCAATCAATCAATCAATCAAATATAGCCGGAAATACAGCCCTAATTATATTACGAAATTCTAAGGGAATAATAAATTAACTATTTGCATGCAGGTAACTGTTGTTTAAGAACTTTAAAAATACGAGTGGAAAATTGATTTCGATCACGTGGTGTAAACGGAGCGAAAGCAACACAGAGTGTAACCTAAAAAACATTCGTTCGAAAATAAACGCTTAAAAAGATGCGCCACATTTTCAAAGAATAAAAACCGACATGGCCAGCCTCTAGTTTTGGTGTACACATTAAAGACGCCAACACTCTTCCTAACATCGGAAAGCATATAGAGTGCTTTTAATGGTATGGAGATTGCACAATTACTCATGTAATTATTTTAAGCGAGAATATTTAAAAATGAAACGGCAGAAAAGGCAACATGAGACCGGTAGGTTTAATGTCGACTGGCCAACATTTCCATAACTGAACCCTGAACTCGATCAAATGAAATTGTGTCGAAATCACCAATCGAAAAGGGGCAGCAGGGGGGGGGGGGCAATACTAATTCATCATATGATGCAGTCTCGTGTCTTTTTCATCGCTGGCCCATTCGCTTGGCGCCTGTTACGGTGTTGCAAGGGTCCGAGCCTCAAGAATGCCTCCGCGGGTCACCAACGTGTTAGAGGCGCTAAGAAAGCAGACCGCAAGCATTGGTAGCGGGAGACAGACTGGTCCTCCTCGCTTTACACAGGAAGAGCATTTATTCCGCTCTTTCCCTTCTCGTTTCTTCCCCACGCAGTCCGCTTCGGGTACCTTAGAGAAGGCGCTCATGGTAACGGGAAACGCATGGGACAATGCTTTGAGGAATCGTCACAGCGCCACTACAGCCCGTCACAGCGCTGCCCAGAACTCAAAAATGAAGCAGCTGAGCGCAATGGAACGCAAAACATCGAAAGCGCCGAAGAAAGCCAAGCATTCTCTCCAGCTAAGAGAGAGAGGTTAATAGCGGAGGCTCCTCAAGCCGTCTAAGCAGCCAGGGAGGCCTGGAAGGCCGAACTTTTGCTCGGCTGTCCAGTGAATATGGTAAATAACAATTCCTTCAGAATAAAATTAGATGTGTTCTTTGATGAAAAAAGTTGCCCTACCTTTTGGGCGCCGTATTTCGCCATCGCTATATAGGCGAAGATTGCCGACGCCTCCCTGGTGCATACCCCAATAACGAAGGACATGTGGCAAGTTTGTCACAGGAGCCAGAAACCACCTCGACGGCATTGTCGTTAACCTAAGGTGAATGCTGGCGTTTTCCATTATTACATGCGGCGAGGGCGACAAAGCCATTCGCAGAAAAAGAGCTCGACCAGGTTATCACCTCCAAAAACAGATCACGAAGGCCTGCAGTTTCGCTAGACGCAATTTACGTAATGCGTGTTTTATTTATGAATAAAGCAGCACTGGGTCATCCATAATTTGGATGATAATGCCCGCTTCTGGCGCCATCACATAATCAGGATCAGCACCGACCACCTCGGGCACCTCTCTATGCGTGTGTATGCGTGCAAGCGCGTTCTTTTCAAGGGCGAAAAGCGCGCCTGTGTCGGGAAACGCGCCTGCCGAAGAGCACCGCGGCTGATCGATAGGCGAGCGGCGAGCGCGCGTCGAAAGGGGAAGCACTGCAATAATGCCAGAAAGAGACAAGCGTATACCGCTCTACATGCGCCGAAGTTCGTGCGGGAAACAAGACAAGTGCTAGTTTTGAGTCGAGGAGGTAAGCTGTACATGGCGGCGCAGGCACGGTGTAAGCGGCGAGGTGGCTACATTGCATTCACGACACGCCTGATTGCGGCGCACCGCGACATTATCTAGATCAGCGGCGCGCGGGCTCCGCTCACCAAAACAGACGAGCGCGGCCGGCAATCGCTTTAGTTCGCCGACCATCAATAATTTATAAGTCCGGGCGGGCGCGCGACTGCTGCCGCGTTAAATGGCTGGAGTCGGAGCTTCACGGACTCTCCTGCCTCGCCCGCGGCCGACTGGAGGAGGAGGAGGAGGAGAGGGTCTCGCCTGCGCGCTCGGCGAGAGGGAACCTCTTTTTCGATGAGATTCGCAGCCATTCAGGGCAGCGCGCTGGAAGAGGCGCTAATGACGTATTTCAGTATATAGGCGGCCGCCGAGCACTTCGGCGCCCAGAACCGCGCGACCAAGTGCCTCGGGCCGGGGTACTTTATTTATACCTCCGACTCTCGAACTCGCTGGAATTCGGTTCAGCACTTCAAAAGGCCCATTGGGCAAGTGGCGGGACGTCCATGCTCTATCGGAACACATCCCGACCCCAAGGGGGCCGCCAACAAGGGGAACGCCCGGACCTAGCGGCCTCTTGTCGAGCTCTTTTATTCACCAGGTTCGACGCCCAGTCCGTTAGGCTCATTAGAAGCGCACAAGACTGGTGCCTAAGACAAATGGAAAAGAAAAGAAGACGAATCTTTTTTTTTAGAAAGCACAACACTCCGAATCCGTCGACATCGACCAAAGAACTGGAGCATGCAGCGCTGAGCCAAGATGTCACAGGGTTGCTGTCGCTTTCACCATTTGGTGAGACCTGCGAATTTTACCTGGCAGTTTCGAAGCTTCAATGCTTGGACAATCAGGAAACAGGCACTACGCGTACAGAGGTAGAAGTGCAACAACCATTGAGATACATAAATAATTAAAGTGCGCTATCCGTTATCGACGCTGCTGTTCATTAATCATATGATAAGCGCGAAAAGAAGTTTAAAAGAATTTAATCCAGATTAAAATATGTTGTGCAAATAAACGGAATGGTCTTAGAGGACCGGCTCTCGGTGTCAGCGTGGGAAAAGATGTGTACTATTATCGGATGGTCTGGAAGATTTAATACATTGGTTAGTGCTTGTGTAAATGAAGGAGACACCTTGGGCTCTACTTGTGGCGCAATTAGGTCAGGTTTCGTAATACTAGCAGGTGACACTCGTGAAAGACGTTCAAGTTGGCCAACTCCACTCCTGAAAAAATGAAGGGAAGTACAACTTTACTGCCAAGAAAAAAAAAAGGAGAGAGAGAGAGAGAGAGAGACAGGAGTGGTTAGCAGTGGTACGATGGCGGCTTCTTCATTGCTAGGGAGTAGTAGGTTTGTCCTCAGACATGGTTAGTCTCGCCGGTGTTCCTCTTTTGTGTTGCATGACCCATCGAACAGTACGCCTATGCAGGTCACCTTCATTCATCGCGTCGTCTACATACAAGACAAGTTCGAGTTTTTTATAGAGTTTTATGCAAGCTTTGGCTCTGGCTTCTCGCCGGCCTTGCTGGTTAGTGGATTCACGCTCTTAGGTAGTGGTTTGATCCTGACACGTTTTCAGACGTTCGCTAGTTCTGGCCCTGGGTAATCCGTCATCGGTTCTCCTTCGATATCCAGTGTGTGTAGGATGGCTCTTACCACGCGGAGATTGGATAGCCTGTGGATTTGCATTTTCCGTTGCTCTTCTTCGAGTTCTTAAAACGTGTTGTCAACTCTAAGCGCCAGCAGCTTCTCGTTGGCTGCAAAATTATCGGGAGGCATAGAGCTGGTTTGTAGGCATGCAGATCTGATTATAGTGTCAGCGTTCCAAACCTCGTTCTTGGGTAAGTTTAAGTAGGGGAGCCCGCACTTTTTTTCTGCTTAGTACGAATGAGTTAAGGAGTTAAGAGAGGTCGGGCTTTTTCCATTCTGTCTTTCGACTCACGAAGCTCCTGATCCTTCTGGCCGTCTTGTGGACCGATACTTTAATTCATTCGAGCGTAGTTGCGTTACCCAAACGTATTAGTTATCCTTAGTTCAAGAAACTTGATTTCCTGGGCGTTTCTCAGTTTCCTACCGTGGAGTTTTACCGTGACTGGTATGTTGTATTTTGACCTGTATATTTGGAGGAACAGCAGTGCTTACTTGCTCGGTGAGCACCCGAGACCTGATTTGATGGCCTCTTCTTCAACTGCCCTGGAAGCCATCTGTAGAGCTTCTTCTATCTATACACTGAGCCTCGGTTGATCCAAATAACGATATCGAATGCATAGAAATTATCGGTAGCGCTAAGTTTACGGGAATAGGAATGGGAATAGACCGCTAAGAATGGGAATAGGACCGACTACTTCAGCTCGTTGGATTGCAGTGGACCCATGTGAAGCTCCATTGTGCGGTTTTTCAAAAAAGTTTTGAGACAATTAAAGGCTCTCT
This sequence comes from Amblyomma maculatum, assembly GCF_055883805.1. NCBI lineage: Eukaryota > Metazoa > Arthropoda > Arachnida > Ixodida > Ixodidae > Amblyomma > Amblyomma maculatum. Next base: position 159,614,706 of record NC_139344.1, on the reverse strand, counting down.
TTCGATGGTTAAGTTCTCTCTGCTGCTCTAGTGTCGTGTTGTGAGATAGGTGCGAAGGTCAAGTCCTAGAAGGACTATCATTAAGTTAGTTACGTCCTGTGAGAGTTGTAGCATGACACCTTCGATGAATAGCCCTCTCCTGAACCCAAGTATGCGCTAGAAGATCTTCCACGGTGTATCCTTGCAGCCGCAGGAGGACTACGTGTCCCATCTGTTGCCCTAACCAAGAGGTTAGAGAGATGGGTTTGTGGTTGTCTAGGTCAAATTTCGTATGGTTGGGAATGGAAGTCACGCTTGCGTACTTCCAACTATTCAAAATTTCACCTCTTTTCAAGTACTTCTTTATGTTTACAAAGAGAAGCACGAATAGACTACCCTTGCCAGGGCGAAATGGCGAAGAGATGCCCTGATATGAAATATACAGCATTATCAAGCTACAAGAAATGCGAACTATTGAAAAGCACTTAGGAAAGAATATAGGCGCTACGCCAGGGTCCTAATTTTGAGAATGCAGTTACGTGCATGATGGCAGAAGTTAAGTCCAAACTAGAAAAATTCACTGGCGTTCAATACGATTGATACAGACTGGAACGAGTTATGCATGCTGGCTGCGGTTTTGTGGGTGGCTCACGATGAAACGAATTCATTCTCACCAGTGACAATATATGTTTCGGTTTGCAAATAAGTCATTTGCGTGTATTCCAACTCTGAAATAATTTGAAATTCTCTCCGATTTGTTTAAATTAAATGTTTGGCAGCCGTCAAAATAAGGCTTCTACCCGCAGCGCGTTCGAACTAGGAATAACACGGGCAAGTATCGGCGTGTTATTGCACTTGGCTTGTCTCGTAAATGGATTAAAGTTAATTAATACTACGACATGCAGAGCACAGAGTGAGTGGTTTTCACATATTAATACACATGGAGATAGGTCGAGCAGTCTAAAGTAGTGGCTCGCGCCGCCACGGAATCGAGTCCAGCTCAAGGCATAGGCATGACAAGGTCACTTATTTGCTTCGTCTTTCTCAGCTTGCTTCATCCATCTATTTGCTTAATCTATCATCACCGCACACCGGCAGCCGGACGCCGGGTTATCATTCACATGGCCGTGCTAATATTCAGGTATTAAGAAATACGGGGTTTGTTGGCAAATATAGCACCAGGAGCTCACAGCGAAAGCCACGAACAAGGCAGCAAGGAACACATCAACTGGGCATCTTTTGAAGCACGGGAAGCTGAGAGTAAAATGCTTTATGAAGAATGCTGAAGCTGAGACTAAAATACTTCATGAAGAATGCTTAAGGAAATTGGATGACAATAGGTTGGTAGCTAAGATATTTAAATAATCATACAGAAAGAGCTCTGGCTCGTAGTTGTGGAGTAGAACTAAGAAACTAATCAGTCTGTGGGCAGGAACCGGCCAGAAAAATGGGGAGCTTAAATACCAGATCAAGAACAAAAGGGATGAGAACTGTTTTAATTCAATATACTCAAAATAAGAAACGCAGATCAGAAAATGCTAATTCAAAAGACAGTTCTTACTCTTACTTGCTACGAAATGAAGTGCGCTGATCCTACGAAAGCTCTATTTCCAACCTATCGCCTCAGTACGAGACGGCAATGCCCAAGCCTCCCTCCATTTGCGTACTAGCCTTAGTGCCAAAGTTTGAATGGTTTGGGTGGGGGAGAGAGAGAGAGAGAGAGAGAGAGAGAGAGAGAGAGAGAGAGAGAGAGAGAGAGAGAGAGAGGGGGGGGGGGGGGGGGGAAGGGTCCCGGATATAATATTTGATACACTGTATGGTATGTACGTCAATTTCCGCCAACGTTATCCTTGCTCTGTTCCCTTCGACAGGGTAATTTTTTTATTAATTGTATTTCAAAAACTATGATAGGTATCTCGGCGCGCTCTATACAGTAGGTTGTATGGCAAAGTGTACATTATAAATGTTACAGAGCTATATAATTAGTCTACAAATTAACGTAAATTAGGTCCTTAATGTTACCTCATCTATTTTTACTTTAGGGGCCATTGCCCCCTAAAGTAAAAATAACATTGCCGAATTTGAAGACATCGACAATAAAAGTGAGTCTCCTTTTATTTAATCTTGATCATGGCAATAGCGTTAAAGGCCTGTGTTTAAGAAAAAGCGGTGGCGTCGTAGTCTGCGTCGGCTTTGTGAGTGAAAGTCACAGGCATGACAATGCCGCTGGTAGCTGACGGGGAGAAAAAAAAAATGAAACTGACTTCATACTGTGTTCTAACCCAGGCACTAAGCAGCATGTAGAGGCAATCGGAAAGGTGCGATGCAGTGACCACAGGATGGTGAGGTCTCGAATTAGTCTAAATCTGAAGAGGGAACAAAACAGATTAGTAAGAAAGAAGTCCATCAACGGATTACAAGTGATTAGGAGGACAGAAGAGTTCAGGATCTCGTTACAGAATATATATTCAGTTTTAACCGAGGATGATATACTTAGCGTAAAAGCAATAAACAATAACTTCAGAGATATTATTACTGAGTGCGCGGTAGAAGTAGGCGGTAGGATAGTTCGAGAGGATACAGTTAAACTATCTAAAGGGACGAAAGAATTGATTATGAAACGTCAAAGTCTGAAAGCTTCCAACCCAACAGACAGGATAGAATTGAGAGCGATATCAAAGCTAATCAGTGATCGTAAAGTGGCCGACATAAGGAAGTACAACATGAGGAAAGATTAGCACGCTCTAAAGAACGAGGGCAGCCTTAAAACTGTGAAGAGAAAATCGGGGATAGACATAAATCAAATGTATGCTCTAAAAGACAAGGCGGGCAATGTCATTACGAATATGGACAGGATAGTCAAATGTAGCCGAGGAGTTCTATAGTGACCTATATAGTAGCCGAAGTAGTCAGGACAATAATGAGATAGGCAGTAGTGAAAAGGAGTAAAACATTCCGCCAGTGACGAAGGACGAAGTTAAGAAAGCTTTAGAAAGTATGAAAAGGGGGAAATCAGCAAATCAATCAAGCAAACGATCAAGCAGTTTTTCGGAAACTGTACTCTACTATCGATCATATCCATACCATCAATCAGGTGATAGGAAAATGCTCGGAATATAACCAGCCCTTATACATAGCATTCATTGATTACGAAAAAGCATTTGACTCAGTAGAAACCTCGGCAGTCATACAGGCATTGCGAAAGCAGGGTGTGGGTGAGCGATATGTGAAAATACTGGTAGGTATCTACAGTGGTTTCACTGCAACCATAGTTCTACATAAAGTAAGTAACAAAATTTCCATAAAGGAAGGTGTTAGGCAAGGAGACACGATCTCCCCAGTACTATTTACAGCTTGCTTAGAGGAAGTATTCAGAGGAGGAGCAGGAGGAAGAGGAGGGGAGGGGGGGAAGGCAGAGAGGTTAACCGGTAGAAGAAACCGGTTTGCTACCCTGCACTGGGGGATGGGGGTGAGTGGATATAAAAGTGATGTGTAAGAGAGGGGTGGGTAAAGTGAGTATAGACACATCACAGCAAAATCAGAGCCTATCGATTAGGCCCGTGGTTTCATGAAGCGGAGCAGTGCCTGGGAGGCCTTCACCTCCGACGATCGCCGCGGAGAGTGACCTAGAATCTTGATTTCAGTCTGTGGGCGTCCATCTAGACGCTCCAGCACACGGCAGAGATATTGGCTTTCCGCACTGTATGTGGGGCACTCACAAAGAATGTAGCCTATAGTCTCGTCGCACTCGCAGGCTGCAAATGCAGGGCGATTTTCCGTACCTACCACAAACGAATAAGAGTTTGTGAACGCTACACCAACCCACAGGCGGCACAGCAAAGTTTCTTCACGTCGGGGTAGGCCGGGTGCAAACCTAAGCTTCAGGTCAGGGTCGAAGGAGTTTAAGCGGCAGTTCACAATCTGGCGAGATTTGCACAATGCGAGCGTGAGCTCCCACGCAAGTGCGCGAAACCTGCCATCTGCGTCTGCTCTGGAAAATGGTATCAACACACAATCGCCGTTTTGGTATTGGTGGTATTCAGGGACATTGAATGGGAGCAGTTAGCGATAATGGTCAATGGAGAATACTTCAGTAATCTGTGATTCGCTGATGACATCACCTTGCGAAGTAACTCAGGAGATGAAATGCAAAGAATGATTCATGACTTAGACAGGAATAGCAGAAAGATAGGCTTGAAAATCAATATACAGAAGACAAAGGCAATGCTCAACAGCCTCGAGAAGGAACAACAGTTCACAATAGGTAGCAAAGCTCAGGAAGTGGTAGGTAATATTCTACTTATAACAGGTAATAACCGCAAATCCAGACAATTAAAAGGAAATAACTAGGAGAATAAGATTGGGATAGAGCGCATTTGGCTAGTATTCGCAGATTATGACTAGTAGGTTACTGGTATAGCTCAAGAAGAAAGTATACAATAGCTGCATCATACGTGTACTCACCTATGGAGCTGAAACGTGGAGGCTAACCAAGAGAGTTGGCCTCCAACAAAACAATAGGTGTAGCGTTGAGCGACAGGAAGTGCGCAGAGTGGATCAGAGAAATAACTTTAGTTAATAACGTTCTAGTGGAGATCAAGAAGAAGAAATGTGCATGGGCAGGACATGTAGTGCGTAGAGAGGATAACCGATGGTCGAAAAGGGTAACACACTGGATAACAAAAAAAGGAAAGCTTAGCTTGTGACTGTGGGCGAATGAGATGAGCAGTCAAGTGGGCGGATGAGATAAAGAAGTTGGCAGGGGTCAAGTGGATGCAGCTTGCACAGGACCGGGTTAATTGTAGGAATATTGGAGAGGCCTTCGTCCTGCACTGGGTATAGTCTAGCTGACGATGAGTTCTTCAAAGCTTCTATTCGCTTGTTTTGCGCCTACTGCACGACGATCCCATGTCTGGTCATCTCGGATCGGCTTGGACGCTCCGCCGCGCACAAGAACAATTGTGCTGGCATAAGATGCGATCGTCCATTGACAGATACGTGGCCAATACCCTAGCGTTGCTGCAGCTAGGCTGCTGCACCTTGTACCACATCCCAGCGTTTCAGATGGGAGGGCGAGATCCGAATACAGGCTTCATGCAGGACACTCGGATCCCGAGTGGACACGCTGCCCTTATGGGCCACGCAGGCACGTTCGTACGGCTTGGCGAAAGCGTGATATTATATCTGTGTCGAGTGGTATTTTATGCCATGCGGTAGTCCATTATTGTGTGCTAATGACCATTTGCGTTACAGCGCATGCACAAATTAAAATGTTAGTAATTAGGCGAGTAGCAAGGCGGCAGCTAATAACGCTGTCGCGTTATACCCTTACAGGCCAAGCGGAGCTGATGTCTCCCCCATTTTTGATGAGCACGGGAAAGGCGAACTGAAGGACAGCCTGGGTAATTTCCTTAATCGGCAATGGGGCTCGAAATATCAACGTCAAAAGTGCGCATCTGGAAGTTCGTTAAGTTGCTTTCATTCATTGCAGATTTATAAGGTGGCGTCGCTGCGCGTGGTATTGTTGCGAAAATGATTATAATTTCTTTTGCATAATCAAATACACAAACGGCGTCTGTATTCGATGCACAAAAAATGCAATCAACATCATCTTATAAAGGTGCAATCAGATCCGTATTTTTTATGTTTAATATTTCGAGCCTTATTGCAGATGAATAAAATTTAACAACACTAATCTTTGATGTCGGCGTTCATCAGTTTCGGACCATACATATAAAAATGAAATATTGTTTACCTAACTTCAGTTCATTAATCGTCTAACAATAAGCTAAGTAACATCTGTAACACATAATGTTTGCCTTGCCACACTCACGATCTGCACAGATGATGTCGATGAATCTCTCAGTTTTTCAAGTACAAATTTTCAGACAGCAAAAAAAAAAAAAAAAAAATCACCCGGCGTAACATCGTTTAAGACTGAAATAGCTAAGGTGACAAAGATGCACTTAATGCCTTACCGAGTGTAATGCACAAGAATAGTTTAGGTGCGCCAATTTCGATGTCAGTGGATAATGGCAAAACGATAAAACAAAAATAAGCTGATCGAAGAAGACAGCAGATAAACAAAAAGTAAGCTAGGCTGCCAGCTCGGCATCTGCAAAGCGAAGGAATTGAAGCCTACGCGCAGATTACCCCTCGGGGAAATCTTTGCCCGACTGACGTCGAATGCTCACAAATAATGCCAGGACGATCGCCCACGCAGCGATTCTACTGCCGCAGGCCACCGTGGCTGGCGTATCGCCACGTGCAGGAAAACGAATGAAACATGTCTTCGCTTTCATCAAGCTTCTCATCAGGCTTGCATATTTTGCTCTCCTGCTGTGAATGGAATCGAAGTCTAGGACAACACGTCCTCCGCACAGAGTTGCATAACAAAACCTGGAGGCTATTGGTTGTCAGATTTCTCTTGAGCCTTTTGTCGACCTTTCCCAGGCGGTGTTCTTTCGCCCCCCCCCCCCCCCCCCCCCCCCCCCCCCTCCGTCACGACAATGCCTTTTGAGCGTCAGTGTCGCTAGTCTCTCCGTAACAAGCTTTTGCCGAACGACCGCACGCACCATTTTGTAATCGGTACAACTGCGGTATACCGCGAATCTGTCGTGGCTTGGATATATATAAATAGGGGTCCTTGAACAGGGCGCTACGCCGTCAACAGTCAATGGAGCGTTCTGCGATCAGTCGTTGCACTTCTGTAAGCGCACGCCCGAGCATCGGAGAGAGAGCTTCGTTGTCGTTTTCTTTCCTGACCGTCACGCGAGTTGAACATGGTTGTCGATCTCTTCAGAGCATCAGGCGCTGAACATATCAGAGCCGAATACCTGTTTTACAACTTCCCCCGGGCGAAAAGACGCCATCCTGGCGGATTATGGCGTTGTGAATGGCAGGGTCGTAGTAAGGCTTCAGGCGGTTACTGTGTACTATTTCACGATTGCGGCGACGGTGGTCATAATGGCGTAAGGGGTTCGATGAGGTAGTTGACGGGGAATGTTTGCTTGACAATACGGTAGGGGCCCTGATACTTGCTCAGAAGTTTGGATGAAAGGCCGGGACTGGAGGAAGGCACCCATAGCCAGACCAAAGAGTCTGTACGGTAAGTTGGAAGAAGTGCAGTTTGATCTCGTGTGGTTTTCTGCTGTTGCTGAGAGTGAGAAGTGAAGGACCGGGCAAGCTGGCGGCATTCTTCAGCATGAGTTGCAGCTTGCGAAACAGTCGTGAATTCGGAAGAATCCGGTCGGTAAGGGAGAACGGTGTCCATGGTGCAAGAGGGCTCGCGACCGTACAGAAGGAAGTATGGCGAGAATCCTGTGGTTGCTTGAGTGGCAGAGTTATAAGCGAATGTGACGAATGGAAGAACGCGGTCCCAGTTGGAGTGGTCGGAAGCGACATACATTGCCAGCATGTCGCCCATGGTGTGGTTAAAACGCTCAACCATTCCATTTGTTTGCGGATGGTACGCGGAGGTGGCGCGATGAACGATTTTGCATTCTCTAAGAACAGCTTCGACAACTTCAGAAAGGAAGGCGGGACCTCTGTCACTCAGCAATTCTTTGGGAGCCCCGTGGCGAAGAATGATGTGATGGAGGATGAAGGAGGCAATGTCTTGGGCTGTAGTAGATCTCAAAGACGCCGTTTCGGCGTAGCGTGTGAGATGATCAATTGCAACGATGATCCAGCGATTGCCTGTTGATGTGCTAGGAAGCGGGCCGAACAGGTCGATTCCAACGCGCTCGAAGGGCTGAGCTGGGCAGGTCAGCGGCTGCAGAGCAGCGACGGGCTGGCGAGTTGGGTGTTTTCGGCGCTGACACTCCTGGCAGGACTGGACGAACCGACGATCATAACGGTACATCCCACGCCAGTAGTACCGCTGTCGCAGGCGAGTGAAGGTTTTCAATAAGCCTGCGTGGGCACACTGGGGATTGTCGTGGTAATGGGAGCAAATCACAGAGCGCAGATGGGTCGGAATTACAAGCAGCCACTTTCTACCATCCGGAAGGTAATTCCTACGGTAGAGGAGCTCGTCTATGGTGGCGAAATGGTGAGACTGGCGACGGAGAGCGCGGCAAGGAGGTCGTGAAGCGCGGCCAGATAAAACAACGAGGAGTGAAGCGATCCATGCGTCTTTGCGTTGGATGTAGAACGGATATAGCAGGAGTGGCTTCAGACGGCAATGGAGAACGTGAGAGAGCATCAGCATCGGCATGTTTACGGCAAGAGCGATAGATGACGTTAATATCGTATTCTTGGAGCCTCAGAGCCCAACGGGCCAGTCGACCAGAAGAATCTTTCAAAAAAGACAGCCAGCAGAGGGAGTGATGATCGGTGACGACATCAAAAGAACGGCCATACAAGTAGGGGCGAAACTTTGCTATTGCCCAGATGGTAGCGAGACACGCTTTCTCGGTGACAGAATAGTTTGCTTCAGCTTTTGTTAGGGTCCGACTGGCGTAAGCGACAGCGTACTCATCAAAGTCAGACTTCCGCTGAACAAATACTGCGCCGAGGCCGACGCCGCTGGCATCAGTGTGGATTTCCGTGGGAGAAGAAGGGTCGAAATGACGCAGGATTGGCGGAGTCGTCAGAAGGTGGCGGAGTGTCGCGAAGGCATCATCACAGTGTGGAGACCAGGCTGAAAGATCGTGGCTGGACAGAAGCTTGGTGAGAGGGTTGATGATTGTGGCGAAATTGCGAACGAACCGGCGGAAGTACGAGCAGAGGCCGACGAAACTGCGGAGTTCTTTCACATCAGTTGGCTTGGGAAATTCTACCACAGCGCATAGTTTTGCCGGATCGGGAAGAACGCCATCCTTGGAGACGACATGCCCGAGAATGGTTAGTTGTCGTGCTCCGAAACGGCACTTGTTTAAATTTAATTGGAGGCCAGCGTCGGTCAGGCATCGCTAAACTGTCTCAAGGCGCTGGAGGTGAGATGGAAAATCTGGGGAAAAGATGACAACGTCGTCCAGGTAACAAAGGCAAGTGTGCCATTTGAGCCCTCTGAGTAGGTTGCCCATCATGCGTTCGAATGTGGCAGGGGCATTGCACAGTCCGAATGGCATGACATTAAACTCATAGAGCTCATCGAGTGTAACGAAAGCGGTTTTTGGGCGATCGGCCTCTGCCATCGGCACCTGCCAATAGCCGGAACGCAGGTCTATTGAGGAAAAGAACTCAGCTCCCTGCAGGCAGTCAAGGGCGTCGTCGATACGAGGGAGAGGATAAACGTCCTTGCGCGTAATCTTGTTCGGTCGGCGATAGTCTATACAGAATCGGATGGAACTGTCTCTTTTCTTGACCAGGACGACCGGAGACGCCCAAGGGCTGTGCGACGGTTGGATCACGTTGCGCTGGAGCATGTCAGTCACCTGTTCGTCAATAATGCGGCGCTCGGCGGCTGCAACACGGTACGGATGCTGGCGCAAAGGGGCATGCGTGCCGGTATCAATGCGGTGAGTAACGGCAGTTGTGCGCCCCAACGAAGGTTGCTGGGAGTTGAACGAAGCCGCGAAACGTTGTAGTATGGCGACAAGCTGTGCTCGTTGTAAGGGCGTCAGGCCAGCGTCAATGGACCGGTGGAAAACTTCGAGGGAAGATGCAGTGGCGACAGGAAGAGGCGTTATGGCGCTGATGTGAAGGCCGGCAGTGTTATCGATGAAGGGATAGATGGGAGTGGAATCGAGCAAAGCAACGCTACCCAGTGAATGGCCACGGAGCAAAGTAGTTGGGCAGGGGCACGGGTTACAAACAAGAATAGCACTTGAGCTGCGAAAAATTGTTAGCACAGCATAGGGCAGCAACACGGATTTTTGGTCAGCGCATCGTAACGAGGGTGTGTAGATAACAGTGGCGTCGGAAAGAGCAGCACAATAAAGAGGCACAAGCACTGAGGAGAAAGGCGGAACGTCGGTGTCCTCTGCGACGTGCACGGTAGCGGCAGCAGCAGCGGTTGCGTCAAAAGAAGTGGCACTGAGGGGTGATAACTCAAGTTGAGCACGGGCGCAGTCTATTATGGCGTTATGGTTGGAGAGGAAGTCCCAACCAAGGATGACGTCGTGTGATGAGCGGGCGAGGACGAGGAATTCTATTGTGTATTGAACGTCGTCGATGACAAGGCGGGCGGTGCAGGCGGCTAATGGTCGAATGTCCTGAGCGCTGGCGGTGCGAAGAGAAACGGCAGGAAGCGGCGTCATTACCTTTTTGAGTTTGCGACAGAGGGTGTAATTAAGAACTGATACGGCTGCGCCAGTGTCGACAAGTGCTTCGACAGGAACTCCCTCAATGAATACGGTAATAATGTTTGGTGGTACTGAAACAGGTCTTGTGTTAGTCCCTGATGGCGCAGTTCTTGCCTCCGGAACTGCGGCCGTTATTTTTCCGGGTGAACGGCTGATTGGCGGCGGAGCATCGGAGAACGGGAACGACGGCCAGGTGGAGGCGAGCGGTGGGATCGGCGATCGTAACTTGAAGAGGACAGCGGAGAAGGCTCAGCGAACACGGGCGAGGGGGACGAGGTAAGATTGTACATCGGCTCACGTGTATAGTCGTAGGGACGAGGGCCACGATTGCGGCACAAACGAGCCACATGGCCGGCGACTCCACAGGCGTAGCAAATGGGTCGGTTGTCTTGTGTGCGCCAGGGGTTGGAATGCTGTGGCTGTAATCGACGGCGGAGAACCAGACGATAAGGGGGGATTGTAGGCTGCTGAGGTTGCTGATTTCCCTGATGCTCGTATAGGAGGGGAGGCCGGCTGTAAACAGGGGCGACAGGGGGTGGTGGCCGCACCAAAACATCAGCGTACGTGAGAAGAGCCGCCACCAGGCACTGCTGAGGAGGTGAAGGCAGAACCTCAGCGACCTGCTCTTGTATAACACGCTGAAGGGTGGGATTGAGCGGCTGCGCAGGCGCAGGTGCTGGGGGGCAGGTAGACAAAGAAAGCTGGCGTGCGACTTCCTCACGAACAAACTGTTGAATCTGCTGAATGAGCGACTGCTGATCCAGGGCACCGTCCCCGCAGAGAGCCAAGCTGGAAAGGGTGGCCTGCTGCAGGCCAGCACGTCGTGTGGAAAGCCGCCTTTTGCGCAGCTCATCGAAGCTTTGGCAGAAGCTGATAACATCGGACACAGTTTGGGGATTTTTGGCGACGAGCATGTGGAAGGCGTCATCGTCAATGCCTTGCCTAATGTGTCCGATATTCTCGGCGTCGCTCATGGTAGAGTTGACGCGCTTGCAGAGGTCGATGATATCTTCTATGAAACTGGTGAAGTTCTCGCCGGTTTGTTGTGCCCGACTTTGCAAGCGTTGCTCGGCGCGAAGCTTACGTATAGCGGGACGGCCATAAACTTCGGTCAGGCTGGTCTTGAGAGCCGCCCAGGTAGGGATGTCACTCTCATGGTTGCGAAACAACAGATTGGCCACGTCGCTCAAATAAAAAAATGACGTTTATGAGCTTCACATTGTCGTCCCACTTGTTGTACGCACTTACGCGTTCATACGACGCCAACCAGTCTTCTACATCCGTGTCACCGGTGCCGCTGAAGATGGCTGGGTCGCGCTGGCGCGCTGCACCGGGACAGATGACAGGCGATGGGGTTGGCGGTTGGTTGGCTGTCTCAGGCATCGCGGAAGTGGTAGGCAATGCTCGGCTGCGAAGCTCCAGGTTGAGGGGATTGCTGTCACCTGCACCACTTGTAATAGGGGTCCTTGAACAGGGCGCTACGCCGTCAACAGTCAATGGAGCGTTCTGCGATCAGTCGTTGCACTTCTGTAAGCGCACGCCCGAGCGTCGGAGAGAGAGCTTCGTTGTCGTTTTCTTTCCTGACCATCACGCGTGTTGAACATGGTTGTCGTTCTGTTCAGAGCATCAGGCGCTGAACATATCAGAGCCGAATACCTGTTTTACAATATATATATATATATTGTAAGAATGGGGGGTTTATTCAGCAGATCAACAGGACTTGATCAGCAGGACTGAGAAGATCAGCGGCGAACACGGCGGCAGATCCAGCACGCGCAGCGATCACGATGCCACTGACTGGCATGTTCCTTGTGCACTTCTTCCTCTTCACAATTACCCTGGGACGAAGAGGAGGCATCCTGGCGACTTACGGCGTGAGCAAGACGGCAGGGTCGTAATAGGGTTTGAGGCGCTGGACGTGAACAACCTCGCGTCCACGCCGGCGTAGATCATGGGACGGTGTTACAGGTTCCACCATATAATTAACCGGAGAGGTGCGCTCCAGAACACGGTATGGGCCATGGTATTTAGCAAGAAATTTTGAAGACAGTCCAGGGCCATTGGAAGGTATCCATAGCCACACAAGAGCGCCAGACGAGAAGTGCGGTGTCGAGTGTTGGCTGTCATGGTTGGATTTATGGCGGTACTGGGTGTTAGCCGTGAATGCGCGGGCGATTTGTCGACAGTCTTCTGCATGCTGGGCTGCTTGAGACGCAGGTGTATACTCTGATATGTCTGGCTGATACGGGAGTATGGTGTCGATTGTAGCAGAGGGGTGACGGCCGTAGAGGAGAAAAAAAGGAGAGAAGCCAGTAGTAGACTGCGTTGCGTTATTGTATGCGTACGTGACATACGGAAGGACGAGGTCCCAGTTTGAGTGGTTGGAGGAGACGTACATAGAGAGCATGTCGCCAAGGGTACGATTGAAACGCTCAGTGAGGCCATTAGTCTGGGGATGATAGGCGGAGGTGGTTCTATGAATAATGTTGCACTTGGTGAGCAAGGCTTTCACAACATCACTCAGGAAAACGCGTCCTCTGTCGCTGAGCAGCTCTCGAGGTGCGCCATGGCAAAGAACAAATCGCTGCAAAATGAAGGAAGCTACTTCTGACGCTGTGGCAGATGGAAGCGCGGCGGTTTCTGCATACCTCGTCAGATGATCAACGGCTACGATAGTCCAGCGGTTGCCGGCCGCAGTGTAGGGGAGCGGCCCGTACAAATCAATGCCGATGCGGTCGAAAGGACGTGGTGGGCTGGGTAACGGCAGCAACTCTCCAGCAGAACGTTGAGGAGATGGCTTGCGACGTTGACAGGTGAGGCATGAGCGAACGTACTTGAGTACAAAGGTGTACATACCCCGCCAGTAGTAACGCAGCCGGAGACGAGTGTATGTCTTGAAGACGCCCGCGTGACCGGATTGTGGGTCAGCGTGGAAATAGTCACAAATTTGCGAACGTAGCTGCCGGGGAATAACTAGCAACCACTTGCGGCCATCTGCGCAGTAGTTGCGACGGTAGAGGAGGTTATCACGAATGGCGAAGTGAGAAGCATGGCGGCGGAGAGCACGCGATGGAGAAGCAGCTGTAGGATTGGAGATAAAATCGAGGATAGAGTTTATCCAAGGATCTTGCCGCTGCGCTGACGGCATGTCATTGATGTGAAGCGATGGTGGGGAATCGTCGGAAGGGGAAAGGCTCGCGACCTCAGCTGTAAGGGGGCAGCGGGAAAGTGCATCGGCGTCGTGATGTTTGCGGCCAGAGCGGTAAACAACGCGGACATCACATTCCTGAAGGCGAAGAGCCCATCTTGCCAGTCTGCCGGACGGGTCTTTCAGTGAGGAAAGCCAGCAAAGCACATGGTGGTCCGTCACTACGTCAAAAAGGCGACCATAGAGGTAAGGGCGGAATTTAGTAAGAGCCCAAATAATCGCTAAGCATTCTTTTTCAGTAACAGAGTAATTGGATTCAGCCTTCGTGAGTGTACGGCTAGCATAGGCGACCACGTATTCAGTATAACCTGCTTTGTGCTGAGCGAGCACAGCGCCGAGACTAATACCACTGGCGTCTGTGTGGACCTCAGTAGGCGCTGTGGGATAGAAATGACGTAGGACAGGCGGTGCCGTGAGGATGTGTCGTAAAGCATTGAAGGCATCGTCGCACGCTGGTGACCACGACGAAAGATGGGAACTGCCGGACAGAAGTTCTGTCAAGGGAGCAGCAATGGAAGCAAAATTCCTAATAAAGCGGCGAAAGTAAGAGCACAGCCCGAGGAAGCTACGTAGATCTGTGATGGAAGTCGGTTTGGGAAAGGCTGTTACGGCACGAAGTTTGGCAGGGTCTGGAGATACACCTTCTTTGGAAACAACGTGGCCGAGAATGGTGAGCTGGCGGGCGGCAAAACGACATTTTTTCAAATTCAGCTGCAGTCCGGCATCAGATAGGCAGGTCAAAACGTGCTTCAGACGGTAGAGGTGTGTGTCAAAGTCACGAGAAAAGACGACAATGTCATCGAGGTAGCAGAGGCATGTCTTCCACTTTAGGCCACGCAAAATGGTGTCCATCATCCGCTCAAATGTTGCCGGAGCATTACAAAGGCCAAACGGCATAACTGTGAATTCGTACAAGCCATCGGGAGTTACAAAGGCAGTTTTGGGGCGATCAGCCGCTTCCAAGGGGACTTGCCAGTACCCGGAACGTAAATCTAGGGAAGAAAAGAGTTCGGCGCCTTGCAAACAATCGAGAGCGTCGTCGATGCGTGGGAGAGGATAGACGTCCTTTCGCTTAATCTTATTAAGGCGGCGATAATCGACACAGAAGCGGATAGAACCATCTTTCTTTTTTACAAGGACAACAGGTGAGGCCCAAGGGCTGCTTGAGGGCTGAATCACGCCATTCTGGATCATTAGGTCGACTTGCTCTTCAATAGCCTGGCGTTCGGTTGCAGACACACGATAGGGGCGCTGTCGTAGTGGTGCGTGGTTGCCGGTGTCGATGCGATGAGTGACTGTAGAAGTTTGACCCAAAGAACTTTTATGAGAGTCGAAGGAGGAGCGAAAGTGATGTAGTAGGTTCAAAAGCTGAGTGCGCTGCTCTGGAGGACGATCGGCATCGATGGAACGGAGGAACAAGTCTGTAGAGGGGGGAGCGGCCGCAGGTGAAGGGGGGCTGAGCGCAGTCACGGCACAGTGCGGCGCGTCGTCAGGTTCCTCAGAGATCAGAAGAGATGCGATTGGCTGGATACTTCCGAGGCATTCACCATGGCGCAAAGCAGTAGGGGAGTTAAATGGGTTAGAGACCCATAACATGGAAAGGCCAGCGGAAATAGCGAGCACTGCGTAGGGCAATGGAAGGCACTTGCGGCGCAGGAAAGTATGGGCTGGTGTGAAGAGAACGGTGTCATCGCTAATAGATGCACAAGCGACACGAACAAGCACTGAAGAGCAGGGAGGAAGGTCGATATCTTCGGCGACGAGGGCTTTAGCACCGAAATTTGATTGATCAGCGTATGGTAAGGCATCGGGCACAGTCGAGAACCCCACTTAAGCTCGAGCACAATTGATAATAGCAGCATGACGCGACAGGAAATCCCAGCCTAAAATTACAGCGTGCGAGCAACTTGGCAGCACGACGAACTCAATCGTATAAAGGGAATTCTGGATAACTACTCGAGCGGTGCACGCTGCTAAAGGCTTGATATGCTGAGCGCTGGCCGTTCGCAACGAAAGTCCCGCAATTGGCGTCTTCACTTTCTTTAAAGTGCGACATAGTTTTGCGTCCATTACCGAAATCGCAGCACCAGTGTCAATTAGAGCCATGACAGCAACACCCTCGACGAAAACTTCAATTAGGTTTGTCGGCGACAGATGAGGACTTGGGAAGTTCGACTGGGTCGCAGTTCTCGCCTCAGGAACTGCGGCCTCTAGTTTTCCTCATGTGAAGCGTTCTGTCGACGTCGCATCAGAGAGATAGAGCGGCGTCGCGGCGACGGTGAACGGCGGTCGGATATGGCTGAGCGGTCTGGGGAGAACTGAGGGCGGGCTGGAGGCTCAGTAGGCGCAGAATACTGAGGCGTCGGAGACCAGTATGCAGAACCATGAGTAGGTGCTGCCGACACCGGGAGACGGCTGCGGCAATAACGAGAAATGTGTCCAGCAAGCCCGCAAGTATAACAAATTGGCCGGTTATCCGTCGTGCGCCAGGGATTACGTGGTCTTGGAGCCGGTCGCATAAACTGCGCAGGTTCTCGCGCAGGCGCAGGAGGTGGCTGAACGTAGGCAGGTAGCGGTGGAGCATATGTAGGTGGCGGTCGGGCCGCAACAGCCGAATATGTTAACGGCGCTGTAACAGGCATGGGTTGAGGGGCTGGAGGAAGAGATTCAGCTACCTGTTCTTGAATAATGTGGCGTAAACTGGGAGCTAGGTGTGAGGGAGGTTCTTGATGGCAGGATATAAGGGAGAGCTGTCGAGCAACTTCTTCCCGAATGAAGCTCTTAATTTGTGGCAGGAGCGCAGAATGTTCGCCTGCATCTGTCAGGCCAGCAAGGGACTCGGAGTGCATGGTGTTCGCGCGCGTTATGGCCCTTTGTTTCCGCAGTTCATCATAACTTTGGCAAAGTGTGACCACTTCCGCGACGGTGCGGATATCTCGAGCCGACAGCATCTGAAAGGCATTGTCATCTATGCCTTGCAGAATGTGCTTGATCTTCTCGGCCTCTGACATGTGTGGGTTAACGCGCTTGCGCAAGTCGACGACGTCCTCGATATAGCTCGTGAAATTTTCGCCAACTTGCTGAGACCGCGTACGCAAGCGCTGTTCAGCGCGGAGTTTCCTCACAGCTGGTCGGCCGAAAACTTCAGAGAAGCTGGCTTTAAACGCGGACCATGATGGAATGTTCGCTTCATGGTTTCGAAACCATAGGTTTGCTACGCCGGTGAGATAGAAAATGACGTTGCTTAACTTTGTTTCCGCGTCCCATTTGTTGTAAACGCTCACTCGTTCATAGGATGTGAGCCAGTCCTCGACATCGTGGTCGTCGGTGCCGCTGAAGATGGCGGGGTCTCGCTGGCGGAGGGAGCCGGGACAGATGATGGCCGAGCCAACTTGTACGGCTTGGTGGTTGACGTCCTCAGGCATCGCAGGAGGTGGTAATGTACGGCTGCGGAGTTCCAGGGCAAGATGATAGATCTTGACCGGCAGCTCCACCAAATGTAAGAATGGGGGGTTTATTCAGCAGATCAACAGGACTTGATCAGCAGGACTCAGCAGATCAGCGGCGAACACAGCGGCAGCGAACACAGTCAGATCCAGCACGCGCAGCGATCACGATGCCACTGACTGGCATGTTCCTTGTGCACTTCTTCCTGTATATATATATATATATATATATATATATATATATATATATATATATATATATATATATATATATATATATATATATTGTACTGTGATAGTCAGCACTTCAGTCATCGACATGCATCAGTGCGTTGTGCGACGAAGACAAAGAAGAAGTACGCTGGGCTCGCCGTTGCAAGATCCTCTCCTCACAGCTCTCCATCTGAGCGTCAATAAACGCCCTATTACAATTGGCGGAGGTGCCGGAAACGATCCCATCCAAACTGGAACTGCGAAGCCGTACACTGCCCTCTACGACCGCCATGCAAGACGAGTCGACTTCGACGCTGCCGGCCGTTCCGCCCACGATCATGTGTTCTGGCGTCGTGCGCCAGCGTGACCCTTGCTCTTCAGTGGCACGGCCGATCAAGATGTCGACGACTGGCTGTCATCGTATGAAAGAGTAAGCAGCTACAACAAGTGGGATGGCTCTTACAAGCTCAGTAACGTCATATTCTATCTGATGGACGTGGCGAACCTCTGGTTTCGCAACCATGAGGCTGACCTGTCTTCTTGGTTGGAATTTAAAAAGAATTTCGCGGAAGTGTTCGGCCGCCCGGCAGTGCGTAAGCTTCGTGCCGAACAACGTTTACACGATCGTGTTCAGCGCGCTGATGAGACCTTTACCAGCTACACAGAAGACATCGTTGACCTCTGCAAACGAGTCGACCCGGCCATGCCGGAAGCGAACAAAATCCGCTACATCCTCGAGGGCATTACTGAGGACGCCTTTCACATGCTGGTAGCGAAAGATCCCACCAGCGTTAGTGAAATCGTGAAGCTTTGCCAGAGCTCCGACGAGCTCCGCAAGCGGCGCGCTTTTAGGCGCCGCTCCAGTGTGTGCGACGAAGGCGTATCCGCATTAGCCCTGGGTGGTTCGCCAACTTCTGAAGGGAGCCCGCTGAATCAACAGATCAAAGATTTTATTCGTGAAGAAGTCGCACGTCAACTATCACTCCTTCCCCATTTTCAAGACTCGGGCCGCCTAGTTCCTGAACTGGCTCCATCTTTGGCCCCTACTATACGCCGTGTCGTGCAAGAACACGTCGCTGATGTCTTGCCGTCCAACCCCGTGCTGCCGCATGTGACGGCACCTCTCACGTATGCCCAAGTAACGGCTAGGCCACCAACTTCGCCCACGTCTGGCTCCTATGTGCAGGTCCCTGCCTACCGTTCACCGCCGCATGCTGAGCCTTCGTTCCAAGCCCCACCCTCAAGGTTCCGCCCACATCCTATGAAACCTTGGCGTACTACGGACAACCTTCCGATTTGCTATGCCTGCGGTCGGCCGGGCCATGTTGCACGCCTTTGTCGCCAGCGCCTCCAACCTTCACAGCCTGACATTCAACTTTACCCGTACGATACCGACTCACGCTCGCAAATGATTCCGCCCGGTTCTCAATTTGTCTCACAAGATCGCCAAACCTATGCCACTCGTCGATCACATTCTCCTCGGCGCCGATCGCTTTCTCCAATGCTGCGACGTCCTACCAGCACCGTTGAGGGAAACTAACAGTCGCAGTTCCGGGGGCAAGAACTGCGCTTATTTCGAATTCCTCAAGTCCTCCGTGTCGTCCCGCTAATGTTATCAATGTTTCTGTAGAAGGCGCCACAGTTCTCGCTCTCATCGATACCGGTGCAGCCGTCTCCGTCATCAGTGAAGCGCTCTGCCGTCGAATTCGCAAAGTGACCACTCCGATTTCCGACTTTTCGCTCCGCACCGCCTCATCACAGCACATTCACCCCTCCGCATCTTGCACAGCCCGTGTGCTCATTCAAGACGTCTTGTACCCCATCGAGTTCATTGTTCTGCCGAACTGCTCGCATGATATCATCCTCGGATACGATTTTCTATCGACTCATCAGGCCGTTATTGACTGTGCTCGTGCGCAAATTGCCTTCGCCCCCGCTCTGTGATGCCCCCTTCTGTGATACCCCTCCCCGCATTGCAAAACTTCTCGTCGCCCATGACACCGACATTCCTCCGTTTTCTGCTGCCCTCGTACCACTGTCTTGTGAGCGTGTAACTCCTTTGATTGCGATTTTTACACCTTCCGAAGCCGCCTCCCGTCATCCCTGCCTCCTTTTTCCGTTCGCAGTTCTCGAAATTCAAGACGGCGAGAGTGCACTTTACGTCTCGAACCCATTTTCTTGCCCAGCAGTCCTGCTCCGTGGCGAATGCATTGGACGTCTTGAAGAGCTTGATCCCGGTCATATCACCACTCTTGCTGACTCAACCCCCTCCTTCGACGTTAGTCTGTGCTCTTGCGATGTTGCGACCGCTTCGACGCCCTCCGACGTTTTCCAACATGCTATTGATGCTGATCTTCCACTTGCGCAACGTGATCAACTTGTCGCCCTCTTGCAATACTTCGCTTCTTCATTCGACCTTCCTCAAACTGACTTGGGCCGCACGTCTGTCGTAGAGCACACCATCGACACCGGTAAAACCGCACCTTTGCGCCAGCGCCCCTATCGCGTGTCGGCTTCGGAGCGCCAAGTAATTGCTGATCATGTGGACGACATGCTCCGTCGTGGTGTCATTCGGCCATCCCACAGTCCCTGGGCGTCTCCAGTTGTGTTGGTACCTAAGAAAGATGGCTCCTTCCGGTTTTGTGTCGACTACCGCCGGCTCAACAAGATCACGCGCAAGGACGTCTATCATCTGCCACGCATCGATGACGCACTGGACTGCTTGCAGGGCGCCGAGTTTTTCTCCTCGTTGGATTTACGATCTGGCTACTGGCAGGTGCCAATGGATGACGCTGACCGCTCTAAGACTGCCTTCATCACACCAGATGGATTATATGAATTCAACGTCATGCCCTTTGGGCTTTGCAACGCCCCAGCCACATTTGAACGCCTCATGGACACTGTGCTTCGTGGATTCAAGTGGCGAAGCTGTCTTTGCTATCTCGATGATATCGTAGTCTTTTCTACCGATTTTCAATCCCACCTGCTCCGACTGAAGGACGTTCTCACTTGTCTCGCTACCGCCGGTCTCCAACTGAATCTGAAGAAGTGCCGCTTTGCTGCTCGCCGACTAACTATTCTAGGTCATGTCGTTTCTAAGGATGGCATTCTTCCCGATCCCACCAAACTTCGTGCAGTTGCCGAATTCCCACGCCCAAAATCACTGAAGCAGCTCCGAAGTTTCATCGACCTGTGCTCCTACTTTCGCCGCTTCATCTTAAATTTCGCCTCTACTATTGCTCCTCTCATCAAGCTCCTCTCCGGCAGCTCCTACCTCTCCGCATGGACACCTGCTTGTGAGGACGCCTTCAACACTTTACGCCGTCTTTTGGTTTCGCCTCCCATCCTCCGCCACTTCGACCCGAATGCGCCAACTGAGATTCACACTGACGCTAGCGGTATTGGGATAGGCGCCGTTCTCACCCAACGCAAACCTGGTATCCGAGACTATGTGGTGGCGTACGCAAGCCGCACCTTGACCAAGGCAGAGTCCAATTATTCTGTTACGGAAAGAGAATGCTTGGGCATTATTTGGGCCATCGGCAAATTCCGTCCGTATGTCTATGGCCGACCATTTTATGTGGTCACTGATCATCACGCTCTGTACTGGCTGGCGTCCCTCAAGGACCCGTCCGGCCGCCTTGCTCGCTGGGCTCTTCGCCTCCAAGAGTATGACATTCGTGTCATATATCGCTCAGGCCTCAAGCATACTGACGCGGACGCTCTTTCGCGCTCACCGCTGCCTCCCTCTTCGTTGTCTGATGAGATCTGCGCCTACGATTTGTCTTCGCTTGCCACTATCGACATGGCCACGGAACAGCGGCGCGACCCGTGGACATCTACACTTCTGGACTTTCAAGTCACTCTCCAGGTCGTTTGTCTAGGGCGCTTGCCCGCCAAGCTCACCATTTTTCAATTCGTGACGGGCTGCTCTATCGCCGCAGTCATCTTCACGACGGAAAGAAGGGGCTTTTAGTTATCCCCCGTCATCTCCGCGCCGAAATTTGTGCTGCTTTCCATACTGATCCCCAGTGCGCCCACGGCGGAGTGTTGAAAACCTACACGCGCTTGCGTCTACGCTTCTTCTGGCGTGGAATGTACCGCTTTGTCCGCCATTTTGTCCGCTCTTGCCAGTCCTGTCAACGTCGAAAAACTCCTCTCAAGTCTCCTGCTTCGTTGCAGCCGTTGCCCTGTCCTGCCCGTCCGTTTGATCGTGTCGGCATAGATCTATACGGTCCCCTTCCTACAACTTCAGCTGGCAACCGCTGGATTATCGTGGCAGTGGATCATCTGACCCGCTACACTGAGACATCATCATTGCCCTCTGCTTCCGCGCGCGACGTGGCTGCCTTTATTCTGAAAAACCTGGTTCTTCGCCATGGTGCCCCTCGCGAACTGCTCAGTGACCGCGGACGCGTTTTCTTATCAGACGCTCTTGAGGCTCTCCTGAAAGAATGCCGCATCATACACCGCACCGCTACCTCGTACCACCCTCAGACGAATGGACTGACAGAACGTTTCAACCGCACTCTCGGTGACATGCTGGCTATGTACGTGAACACCGACCATTCCAATTGGGACCAAGTTCTACCGTTTGTTACTTACGCATATAACACGGCGACTCAGACCACTACTGGATTCTCTCCATTCTTTCTCCTTTACGGGCGCGAGCCACCCTGTACTATGGACACACTTTTTCCCTACCGCCCTGACGTTTCTGAATCTTCCCCGCTATCCGATGCCGTCACGTACGCAGAAGAATGCCGTCAGCTCGCCCGCTCTCTCACAACAGAAAATCAGTGGCAACAAAAATACCTCCGTGATACCGGCGAAGCTTCGTCATATCTCCCGAACTCTCTGGTGTGGCTCTGGGTGCCCTCCACAACCCCTGGCCTTTCAAAGAAGTTTCTTGCTCGCTACCACGGGCCATATATGGTCCTCCAGCCAACATCTGCAGTCAACTACGTAGTTGAGCCCGTCACGCCCTCTGCGGACTTGCGTCGCCGTGGTCGTGAAACAGTTCACGTGAACCGATTGAAGCCATTCTATGACCCCGCTGTGCTTTCCGCGCCATAAGTCGCCAGGATGGCTCCCTTTTTTTTTTTTTTTCCCGGGGGGAAAATGTACTGTGATAGTCAGCACTTCAGCCATCGACATGCACCAGTGCGTTGTGCGACGAAGACAAAGAAGAAGTACGCTGGGCTCGCCGTTGCAAGGTCCTCTCCTCACAGCTCTCCATCTGAGCGTCAATAAACGCCCTATTACAATATATATATATATATATATATATATATATATATATATATATATATATATATATATATATATATATATATATATATATGAAAGAAGCCAACAGTCGGCGAGGTCAAGGAAAGCAATGGAGATTGTACTTTGTCTTTTTTTTAATTTTTACTTCGATAATCACATAAACTAGTAATGTAATCTGTTCAGGGGAAAGATAATTAAACGCAAAAGTAGAAGAAAAAACAACGTGCCGATGGTGGGAACCGAGCCACGACCTCCGAATATCGCGTCCGGTGCTCTTCCAACTGAGCTACATCGGCCGCTGTCCCCCTGCTACTTGCTTGGGTATTAATGTTGTCTGTATACGAACCTTGAGAGTGTTCACCAGTGAGTTCTAGCACAGCTTTCGCCCTCGCTCTTGATCACGTTCTACGTGACGCTGGCGGTAACACAGGACGTTCCACGTCCGCCGCTTTGGTTGAGGGTGGCGTTGGTGAACACTCTCAAGGTTCGTATACAGACAACATTATTACCCAAGAAAGTAGCAGGGCGGACAGCGGCCGATGTAGCTTAGTTGGAAGAGCACCGGACGCGATATTCGGAGGACGTGGGTTCGGTTCGCACCATCGGCACGTTGTTTTTTCTTCTACTTTGCGTTTAATTATCTTTCCCCTGAACAGATTACATTACTAGTTTATGTGATTATCGAAGTAAAAATAAAAAAAAAGACAAAGTACAATCCCCAATGCTTTCCTTGGCCTCGCCGACTGTTGGCTTCTTTCTTTCATGTATTATAGCGAGCACCCCCATTTCCCCTTCTTTATCTATATATATATATATATATATATATATATATATATATATATATATATATATATATATATATATATATATATATATATATATATATATATATATATATATATATATATATATATAGGGAAATAAAAGATATAAGGCTTACGTCAAAATGGGAAGGTTGGCTTTGGTAGAATGTGTTCAGCAATAACGTTAAAGCAATTCCGTCCACGGAGGCCCCTTTTCGATGGAGGCGAAAAGCTAGTCACCCGTGTGCTGTGCGACGTCAGTGCACGTTAAAGAACCCCAGGTGGTCGAAATTTCGGGAGCCCTCCACTACGGCGTCTCTCATAGCCTGAGTCGCTTTGGGACGTTAAACCCCACAAACAATAACGTTAAATCGATGCATATCATGCCACTATTTTCGCATAATGTGGCGCATCTTAATGTCAGCTGAATTTAAATAAGAGACAGTACTGAGATACAGCGAAGGAAGCAGGATTAATTAAGGCTATAAGGACTTCTTTTTATCTTTTTTTTCGCCAGAAAACGTTGCGACTTTTGCCTCAGCATTTTTCAGAACTTAAGTGGCAGGCGCTCGTGCAAATGACATCACATCTGTGTTAGGTGCTTTTTTTATCTTTACGGTGGCGTGACGTGGTACCGACTCCATTTCTTCTAAGCGGCACCGACCTAACCAGTAGTGCCCTTGAGAATTTTGAAATGTCTGCCTAACGGTGGGTCAAATGCACTCTTCAACAAACTTTATTGTATTTCGATTGTGGCGATAGGCGTAGAAAGCTGAGAGAGTGGATCTTTGTCTGGGGAGCCTATGCGGCCGTTCTCAAATGTAGTCAACCCTTACAGGCTACTCCGGAGAGGTAGCCGCATGGCGTTCAGCATGTTCTACAAGCCCATCGTTCTTTAGGGTACTCAAAGCGTGCTTAACATGCCTTTTCGAACTCGCCTGACAAAGTATCAAAGTTGTGAAAACGTTTTACGTTTTTCTGTTGCTCATAAACGCAGAATAGGGGTAGTGCTACTAACAAAACAACATTCCGCTCACAAATGTTCCAGTCTTGATAGAAAATGCTCACACATCCTGCGACGCCAGCTACTAAAATAACTACAGGGTAACGCCAACGGTTTTTGCATGTCTCCCTTATTGTGCCTGTCTGATTTGAACCCAATTACTCCCCGTCATCGTACGTTCTGGTCAAGTGATTTAGCAGTGAGAAGCGGCACAGTATAGGTAATGAGTTTAATGACAATAGTTTAATTTTAGTCTGGAAAGATATGCTAGAAAGGCTGTGCATGTAGAAATACCTAGCTAGTGTGCGGCGGAAAACTCATTCCGGCCGAAGCGTGCAGTGAACCTTCCTCGTAAAGTTTTCATCGCAGTTATTTAGGAAGTAGCGTCATTATTATTTTTTTTTTCATATTGCCCCCCTTTGGCGATTAATAAAGTCGTTCCAGGAGCATAAATGACCAGTTCCCCCACTGGTAGACGTTAAAAGATGAAGCAGTAGGAAATAGACCCCCCAGCTCGTCTTGAGAAAGAACATGAATATGCGTCCCCTGCGCGGTGGTAAACTTAGTCAGACCGTAGTGTGGCTACGTTACTATAGGGGCCGCTCCACGTAACCATTATCTTCTCCGTAAACGTTCCTAGCCATCTGTGTGAAAGTTTCTCTAGGATGCACTCTCAGCGGACCGCCTGGTTGCGATACCCGACCGAGCGTCTAGCCTACGAACCGAGTCGGCTCGCGTAAGCGTCTCATTACCTTACGTAACTCTGTTGTTTACACGCACACAGCTGAACAGCGAGCTTCTCGATAGCGTCGCCCAATCCCAACAACGGCTTTCTACCGACCATAAATACGTAACAAGGACGAATGGCGCGCTATGCCCACTCGCCGCTGGCAGCACAGCGGGTATATCAGCTTACGTCGGTATATGCGCGCCCATTACACGCGCCAGGAGCCTGTTACGAGCGATACAGGGCCCCGGCACCGCGCGCGGAACGATCCTATTTTCCCAAGAGGTTCCTTTTCCCGCTACTCTCCCCTCAAGATGAGTGCTTTATTCTCATCTGCATCGAGTGCAGTGCACAAAGTAAAAAGAAAAAAAAAAAACTTCGCATGCTGAGTGCGGTGGTCGCCCCACGCGCCGCAAGCACGACCAGATTCATTATGCCCTGCGTCGTGAACGCACGAGCGAAGGCAGGCGCAGATTCCCGTCTCGGCTTTTTCTATCAATGTGCGCAGAGAAAACGAGACGGCTAATAGTCCTCGAAATGCTGTACGGGATAATGCGTGCGATACGCACCGCAAAAGAAATAACAGAACTCTGCGCCTGAGATTCAGGTAATTAACGTGCAAGGCGTCGGCTCACAGGAGAGTCGTCGCTGAAGAAATATAAATGAAACTAGTGGAGAGGGCACAGGTCTGCGTACCGTCGTCATCAGCGGGGCATAAGATGCATTTGTCGTGAAGCGCTTCGTTGTGAACGCTACCGCTCCAGTTATGTACTGCGCGCAATGATTTAGAGTTCGGCTCTATACGAGGGGGCTCAGCTGCTGATCCCTAGGTCGAGGGATCGAATGCAGACCACTGTGGCTGCATCGCAATAGAGACGAAGTGCAAATACCTTTTTGTTCTGCGCGATGACGCGACAAGTTGAAGAAACCAAAGTGATGCAGTAATCCAAAGCTTTCCACTATGAAGCCACACTTAATCTATAATCTGACGCCGATCATCAGCTTATCCCTCACGGTGGATTTCAGATATGAGCAGGTAGTGAGACAGTCATTTTGCGCCTCCTTTTCCTATAATCTAGTTCCTTCAACGACAGAGTTTGCAACGTCAGTGGTACCGAAAAAGCCATAATTCGTAACCAATCTGCGGAGAAGCAAACTTCTTATCTTAGAAAGAAAAAAAATTCATAACCCCTCGATTGCGGCCTTTTGCAGTAAGTCCTGCGATCAGAAAAAAAATTACGAAAAACTTCAGCTGTCACGAAAGAATTCCTCTGCTGTTTTCACAGTTAACCTGTTGTGGCAACATAAACTTCTTCAGTAACATCCAAATTTACTGTAGTTACTGTAAAAAAGTACTTACAAAATTACAGACTATAGATCCCATTCACTGTCAGGTTTAGCAGGCGGCAGTTGTGGCAACCCTGTATTGCGGAGACGCCGTAACGTTGGGCAGTTTGAAACAAAGAGCACACAAAAAATGTTTTTGATGCGTCGGCGCCACTCTACCCAATATTACTAGGACCAGCTGGCTCTACCGGCGTCCTCCCTGCTGCGCGCCGTTCATTTGTCGGACACTTGAGACGCCATTTGCAACGCCGTCCAGCCAGAGCTCGGATTTCACCGAGACGCCGTGTCATGATTCGCCGTAGGCCCTCTCTCTCTATTTCTTTCCCTCTCTCCGATGTTGCGTTGTGCGTTCCATGGTTGCCAATAAAGCTGCAATGACGTCACGTGAATAAGCTTTATAGAAGATTACTAAAGAAAAAAGGTAAAGCGCTTCTGGAAAGTACTGCAGATATACAGACAATTCTGACGTTTACGGCAGAACTACAGAATACTTTGTCCTATTTTTTCACGGTTCTTTAATTTTTTTTCGGCTGGAACTGCAAAATTTAGACGCGCTGAATATTTAGAAGGGGGTGAGTAAGAGCCATTCAACTTATAATGGCTCCGTGGCTGCATCTCTAGTCTCCATACCAGGTGAATACACCCAGCAACGTCTGTGTGTTGTTTTGTTTATTGGCACATAAGCAACTGAGGCTATCATGCGCCAAGCTCGAGGTTAAAAAACCAGTTTAGTGTATTTATGGATTGTAATTTGTTTTTGATTATACTGTGGGTATGATAGTGGCTTCTTTTAAAAAACTAATAATGCCGGATAAGTTGACAAGGGCATTTTCACCTAAAGCCAATGCTGGGTGAAAAGGAAAGTGTTCGTTGCAGAACTTCGTGAAATGTGTTTTTGTTAGTGTTTAAATTTTTTACATGAGTATAAGACATGGTTTACAGTGAGGTCGTCGTTGCATACATCGCACAGGGGTTTATCTTGTTTTGTGGGTAGGAAATTATGTGTTAGATGTGTGTGGCGACACACAACCACTTCTTTAAAACGTTCCTGGTTAGTACTTGACTTCCATTTTCCCAACACAGGCTTTATGAAATGAAATTTGTTATTTACTGCATTATTCCAAGTGGACTGCCATTTATCTTTCTGTTTACAATGTGCTAACTTCATGCAATCTTTAATGGGTAAACGTACTTTTTTATATGTTTCTCTCGAGCTTTAGCTGCTCATTCATCTGCTCTCTCATTCCCTTTGATTCTTATATGACTTGGTACCCAACAGATTTTTATGTTCAGTCCCTGTGGAGTAGCATTTGCTATGTTGTGCAATATATTGCCTATTAATGGTTTAGCTGCATTTCTAAGGTGTAGGGCGGTGAATACACTCAGAGAATCTGTGTAAATGATGCTGCTCTTCGCATTCTCATTTATGAATGTTTCAACTGCTAAGGAGAAAGCGTAACACTCCGCAGTTAAAATGTAGGCACACTGAGGACACCTTACCACTTTTTCTCTCTTACTTTCAACTACGGCACTGCGTATACATAAAACGCTGTTTTAGAACCATCAGTATAGAATGTTTATAATTTCTGTATTTTTTGTTTAGCACTAAGAACTCCTGCAGTAAGTGTTTATCTGGTGTTTCGTTTTTGTTGAATTTTGTAAGTGTGAGGTCGAATGAATTTGTACCAAGGTGGCAAAGGGTAGAGACAATGCACAACATCAGGTAGTGTACGTAGTAAATTTAAATCCCGGCACATCTCTTCGAAACGAAGCAGAAGCGGCCTGACTGCTGGGGGCTTGTTATTGAACAGTGTCCTGGATGTGCATTCTGTAGCTATTTTGTAACATTGGTGTTTTGGTAGTGAACGGATTTTCAGAATGTAAGAAAGTGCGAGCGTGGTTCTTCTGTCTGAAAGTGACGGCTCGTTTGTTTCCACGTAAAGGTTTATACAGGGGATGTCCTGTAGGCACCTGTTGACAAGCGCGAACCCAAATTGTGTACCGGGTCCAGTCATTTGAGGTATGAGGACCTTGCAGATCCATACACTATGCTACCATAATCTAGGCATGAGCGCACGACAGAACAATAAATCTGTAAAAGGCATGTTCTGTCTGATCCCCAGTGTTTATGGGATATCACTTTCAGTATATTCAAAGATCTGGAGGCTTTCTTCTTTAGCGCATTTATGTGCGGAAGGAAAGTCAGCTTTCTGTCTAATGTAATGCCCAGAAATTTGTGTTCATGCTTTATTGGCAAAGCAATGTCATTGAGATGAACTGTGGAATCTATGTGCGCACCTCGTCTGAGTGAAAACGAAAGAGCTACTGACTTCTGTGTAGAGAACCTGAAAGCATTTCTGTCAGCCCATGTTGCTAGTTTATCTACTGGATTTGTCTCTCGCATGTTGTTACACTAGAAGATGTGCACGCTATTTGCAGGTCATCGACGTAGACAGAACACGTGATAGACTTCGGGATTATTTTTGCTATGGAGTTTATTTTTACTACTTAGCAGTACTTAAGAGTAGTACCCAGGATGCACCCCTGCGGCGCACCGTTTTCTTGCGTAAAGTTTTTAGACAATGTAGAACCAAGGCGCACTTGAAATGACCGGTTAGATAAAAAGTCAGCAAGACATTTTAGCATCCTGCCACGAATCCCAAGCTCTCCCAAGTCGCGCAGGATCCTAAACCTCCATTTGGTGTCATAGTCTTTTTCGAGGTCAAAAAAGACTACAAGACAGTGTTGCCTACGAAAGAGGCTTCTCGAACTGTATTTTCAAAGTGGACAAGGCGATTAGTAGTGGAACATGTTTTCTTAAAACCTCACTGGTGAATGTCAAGCTGTTTTCAGGATTCAAGGACAAACATAAGTCTTATATTTAGAATACTTTCAAACGACTTTGCGAGACAGCTCGTCAGGGCTATTGGCCTATAACTGAATGGGCAATTTGGAGACTTTCCGGGTTTCAAGAGTGGCACTGCAATGGCTTTCTTCCGCGCCTTTGGGATTATTCCCGATATTCATATTTTATTAAAGAGTTTCAATGGTCTTTTTACTGATATTTCAGAGAAATGGGCCAGCATTTCATAATGAATTTCATCCGTCCCCGGCGCCGTTTGTTTGCCAGCGAACAGTACTCTCTTAATTTCTTCAAATGTAATCAATGAATTAAAAGGTTCATATACCCTACCCATAATTGGAAGATTTTGTTTTTCAGCTGTTGATTTGTAAGCTAAAAAGGAGTGTGTATAGTACGCAGAACTTAATACTGCGGCAAAATGCTCTCCCAATGTGTCTGCTTGTTCCTCTATTGTTGTTTGTGTATCGGGGGTTGTCAGAAGTGGTATCGTAAATGGCGAGTGTTTTGCATCCAGCTTATGGACCTGTTCCCACAAGTTTTTGGACGTTGTGGAGCTATTTATTGTGGACACACAGTTCTGCCATGACGCTTTTTCAGCGTTGCGGCGAGTGTATCGCCTCTGCTCTCGCTTTTTTAAACTTTGAGGTTTTCGTGCGTTGGATATCTCCGGAATACTTCCCATGCTTTATTTTGTTCCTTTTTTTGCTTGTTTGCACTGTCGTGTGTGCCAAATTTTGTGTTTATGATTTACAACTTTTGAGAACTGAGGGATAGCAGAGTGTGCTGCAGAAATAATGCGAGCGGTAAATTTTTCGTTGAGCTCATCTATGCTGAGGTCATCTGAAAAAGAATCTCCGAGGTTGGCTTCGGAGCGAAATAGTTGCCAGTCGGCTAGATGAAGCTTCCACCACCATGGTTTAGTTAATGTGATGGATGGTGAGGATGTTAACTTAATTACGACAGGTTAATGATCGTATACCATATGGATTGTCGCGTGCGCCCCATTTAAAATCGGTAAAAGCGGAGGGTGAACAAAAAGATAAATCCAGGGAGCTCATTTTTGCACTGGTAGGTGAGCAGTATGTGTGCTTGCCTATGTTTAAAATACACATGCCATTTGAAAGAATCAAATCTTCTAAAATATGTCCTCTGCTGCCTGTTTGTTGGCTTCTCCAAAAGGGGGAATGGGAATTAAAATCCCCAACTAACAGATAGGGTTCTGGTAGCTGTTCTAAAAGTTGCTCTAAGTCATGAAGGGTTATGGTTAAATAAGGCTGAAGATATAGAGAACATACAGTGATTGTTTTAAAATTAAGAACTCTGACTGCTACAGCTTCAAGCTTGGTTCTCAGCTGCATTTCTCGGGTTGCAACATTGCTCTGCACTATAATTGCGACACCCTCCGAGAGCCTACCAGCTTGCTCTCGGTCACGTCGAAACACTTTTTTTTTAAAACGTTCTTTTTTTGAGGTTCTATGTTTGTCTCTAGCAAACATAGGATCACGGGGGAAAGCAAATTTAAAATATATTTTATGTCACAGTAATTATTTCAAATTTTTCGGGAATTGCATTGGATCAGGAATGCCATGTTTATGAGCTGCTGGAGGTAAAGAATAAAACTTAGGTTGTTGGGTCTTTTGGACCCGTTATAGGAATTTTATCCCTTCTGCTCCGCTCAAGGGAGTTTTGCCGCTTAGGCAGCGGGAGTGGAGTCGTGTCCATTACATCGCCCGATGTGGTGGACGACTGTGCAGAAGGCACAGACGGATTAGTTTTTGACCTCCCCACGTGGGTTGTGGCCTTTGGACCTGCTGACCTGACGGTTCGCGCAGCCAGCTTTGTGGGTGGTGGTGGAGTAGCGCTAGCTACCTCCACCACCACCACCCCTGGTGGAGTAGCGCTAGCTACCTCCACCAGGGGCGCAGATGGCGCTGTCTGGAATCACTATGTGTTTCCTGGGCAGACAACGACAACCGCGCCCTGCTGCGTCACAACGGAGTAATGCGGCTTTTGTGGTAACGAAAGCCGCTTTCGTGCTTCTCCGTATGTTATGTTTTTGGTGGCTTTCAGTGTGACTATCTCTTTCTCCTTTTTCCAGGACGGACATGAGCGCGAATAAGCCGCATGGTTCCCTTCACAGTTTGCACAGAGAAGCGGCTGAACTTCACAGGTGTCTGCAGGGTGTTCGTCGGAAGCACACTCTGTGCACGTGAGTTGGCCACGGCAACTCTTAAAGCCATGGCCGTATTTCTGGCACTTAAAGCAACGGCGTGGGTTGGGAATGTATAGGGCCTGACAGAGTTTTGTATAGCCTACCTCGACGGATTCTGGGCAGGTGCTAGAGGCAAAGGTAAGTACGATATATTTGGTCTGGATTTTCTTGTCGTCTCACCTGATTTTAATCCTATAGACATTTGTCAGATTCTGCTCTTTCATTCCGTCTAACAGTTCTTCTTCAGCGAGGTATTTCAAATCATTGTCGGATATTACTCCACGGACGGTATTGAAGGAATGGTGTGGGCTGATTGTCACGGGGGTCTATGCGAAAGACGTGATGGTTGTCAGTTTCTATACTGATGGTTGTAGAGCACCTCGATGAGGAGGTCACCACTTGCTAGCTTTTTATCTTGCAGCCTTGTCCTACAATGCCTGTCAAAGTCTTTGCTACGACGAAAGGTGAAATAACCTTTGCGCTTTTCTCTAGGTTTTCAGAATGAATCACGTGGAATCGTGGGACGCTTGTTGCATTTTTCGGGAAAAACATGGGGGTCATCTAAATGCGCCCTCTTTTGGTGGGAAGGCGATCAGTTGAAGAAGAGGAAGAAGGCATGTATTTTGTTTATTTTTCGGCCATGGTGTCAGCCACCCACAATGGAGTCCAACAAGGGGACGTGACAGGAGCTTAAAACATAAGTCCTGCCTAAGCCAGCTGTGCACCTTGACTAGAACCAAATATGGCGTAACACAGGGTGGTCAGCCACACAAGGTTAACCCTGGCCGCCAGGAAAAAGGAAAAAATGTGTGAAAATAGGAGAAGACAGGACAGTTGTAGGACAGAAAATAGGAAAGTGAAAGGTGTATGGAAGGACAGGAAAAGGCGACTGCCGATTTCCCCCGGTCGGGTCGGGCCGGAGGGGCCATCTATGGGAAGCTTGAGCCAAAGTGGTGTGTTGCCTCCGCCGAGAGGCCTTAAAGGTTCAAACACTCGGCATCGGCTCAACCACCAGGATCCCCTTTTCCCTACACACGGCGATGCTACGCACGGCTAAGCGTGGGAACTCGCGGTTTGTGGTGTCGCACAATACACACAAACACTTGCTTTAACAGGTGCCCACTGCGGTGTGTGTGTGTGTGTGTGTGTGTGTGTGTGTGTGTGTGTGTGTGTGTGTGTGTGTGTGTGTGTGTGTGTGTGTGTGTGTGTGTGTGTGTGTGTGTGTGTGTGTGTGTGTGTGTGTGTGTGTGTGTGTGTGTGTGTGTGTGTGTGTGTGTGTGTGTGTGTGTGTGTGTGTGTGTGTGTGTGTGTGTGTGTGTGTGTGTGTGTGTGTGTGTGTGTGTGTGTGTGTGCTTGCGTGCTTGCGTGCGTTCGTTCGATTTTCGTCAACATATAACTAGAAGCTGTTTTGGTGCGTAGTTAAATTACATAAATCTGCACCCACATACAAATATTTTTCACCAGCAAGGTCACAAAAAAGATGCAGTATCGTTGACGGCTGCGAAAGGTGCCATTGCAGCTGCAAGCCAGCGTAATAAATTTTTATTATTCTCCATAGGGCTCTGCTGCATGACGCGCTCTCTTGAACAAGGGCCGATAGCGTACTGCCGGGATTTGACGGCGACTTCTTGAATACACTAGTAATTTCCTGCGAGTTCATCCCAGATCAATAACCTTGTTCATCGCTCGTGTCACACTGTTACGCGGCGACGAGGAGCGCGAGTCTTTCCGATGGCGCGTAAATTACGTTAACGTAGCTCACGCGCACTATGCGTCGCAGCCTCGCGCTACCATTAGCCACCTTCGATGCTGCTCTAATGGGAGCCTCGGCGGACATTACTCTCCGCCGGCATAGCAATGTTCGTCCGTTGCGGCTCGACATCTCCCGCTGTATATACCACTGACAGCGGTAGGCTGATGGCCTGAGGTCCTCGTGTACCCAAAGTGCCTTAACCAAATGAGAGTGTTTGAAAAACGTTACTTCGAGGCGCAAAAAAAAAAGAAAAAAGTAAAGAAACGGGACAGTGAACTTCAAGAAATCTGGGAACGAACACGCAGAAATTAAATTTTTCTCATTTGTTAATTTCTGAAAATTTACGCATGTTTTGACACCTCCAAATAACGTCTATAATATCACTTGAAATCATCCAAATCTCGACAGACCTTCCACATTTAAGGACTTTGCAACCAAATTTGGGGGGTTGGCCACCAAAATTTTAGGGCTGTGTGAAGTCTATTTTGCGTGGTGTTTTGCATGTTCAAAGAGAAACCGGCATCGGCACCAGCGCTGACGTTGTGAGCTAAAATTCACGAACATGGCGCTGGCAGGTGGAAACTGACATGGCCGCACATTCATTGGACGCAGGGTTGCCTGACGTCACATTTGGCAGGAGCTGCCAATTCGGGCCTCTCCTTTCATGAGGGAGGGTGAAATATAAGAATCAGCCTGCCACGACCTTTGCATTCTGAGCCAGACACGCTACCCTTGGGCTACCCAGGCACTTTTGTACTGTTAGGTTAATGTGGTACTTTACATGTCGGGTGGTAGCTTGCAGTACATGCCAAACGTTCATAACAATGAAGAAATTGCATGCAGTTGAACGAGCAAACACTTATACGTCAAGGCCACCCCCCTTTGTTGTTTTCGACTGGACACGTTCACGTTCACCATTCCAGTAATCTTTCGTATCCTTGTAGGGTTCAAGCAGCACTCCAAGGTACCTAGAAGGTGTAACAGACCAAGAAATATTTTCGAAAAGGGAGGGTCCATTAGACCAGATCCCATGCCACAGCCCAAACATTTGTCCCAGTTGACTTCACTGGCCGTTCGCTTACAAAATCGAGTAGCATCTTTTATTGCTTCCGAAACGCTTTCTTTATTTTCGCAGAAAAAGTCTATGTCATCAACGTATGACAACAGCTTTACTTAAGTTTCCATAGGTCTAAATCCTCGGACCCTTTCATTCTTAATCACCTTTAAGCAAAATGGTTCTATATATATATATATATATATATATAGTGTGAGCACTGTGTGGCGCTTCATCTTCCACACTGCTGAACGTGCTGCTTCATCTTCATCCTGCTCCCTCTTGTAGATACCCATCGTCATCGCGGAGTGTGTTTGGCTGCAGTGTGCGACCAAGGCTTCAGGTCTGTAATAAAGCCTGATTCCCCAAGTCCGACCTTCGCGTTACCTTACACGTGGTGGAGGTGCGCCTTGATTTCCCCGCTGCTTCGTCACCTGCATCCACCTGGAGCTTCGTTCTGGCCGCCGTTTGACCCCGACCACCATCGTCATGACACAAGAGGGCCACTCCGCTATTCCGGCTGCTACCAACTCGACTCCAGCTCCCCTTGCCACTTGGACTGTCAGTAGCCGTCAGCGCGACCCGCAGATGTTCGCCGGTCTCCGCGGCGACGACGCTGATGACTGGCTCGACAGCTACGACCGGGTCAGTGCTTTCAACCGATGGGACGATTCTCTTAAATTAATTAATGTGTCCTTTTATTTGACGGATGTGGCCAAAACGTGGTTTCTAAATCATGAGTCGACGATTCCGGACTGGGCTACCTTTAAACAAAAGTTACGCCAGATTTTCTGCGCTCCTACTGTTCGCACGGAGTCCGCCAAGAAGAAGCTAGAAGCCCGACTTCAGCGGCCTAATGAGACCTACACCTCTTATATAGAAGATGTACTTTCACTTTGTCGGCGCATCAATGACACAATGCCAGAAGCCGAGCGGGTTCGGCACGTCCTTAAAGGTATTGGGCCACTCGCCTACAACGCCCTGGCCGTGCAGAACCCTACCACAATCGATGCCATCATATCCACTTGTCAACGCCTTGACGAACTACAGTCAATACGCCTGCAGCCTGATCCCACTTCATTTGGTTTCACTGCCGAAGCTGACCTCCGTGTGCTTATTCGCGAATTAATTCGTGAAGAGCTCTCGGCTCAAGGTAATTTGTGCCGCCCTGCATCTGAGCCACATAATTCAAGTGCCGGCCTGCGTAGCATTGTTAAAGAAGAGCTGGCCTCAATCACCTATTCCCCGCCAACATCGGTCGCTCCTACCATTTGTCAGGTGCCAACGTACGCCCAGATCACGTCCTTGCCGCCCGCAGTTGGAGTGCCTACGCCACCGGCGCCTACCACTGCTGATGTCGCTGCATTGGCACCACCTGCCGCAGCGCCGACATACTACCCCAACTGGCGCCCATCCCGCCCTGTGTGTTATTACTGCGGGTACCGAGGCCATATTTCCCGCTTCTGTCGTCGCAGGCTCCAGAATGAACGCCGCGGCTACGAATCATTTGAAGCAGACTACCCTCCTCGCTTTTCCGGCTCTAACCACCGTTCATTCCCCGATTATCCCCGACGTTCATCACCCCCGTCAGAAAGCCCCGCTCCGCCTGCTGGTTACAGGCCTTCAAGACGCCGTTCTCTTTCGCCTTTTCGCCGCTCAGCCTCGCCTCTCCGTCAAGCTTCTCTGACGACCCCCCGCCTGTCGGAAAACTGACCACTGCAGTTTTAGGAGGGAAAACTGCACTCTTCGGCCATCCCAAAAATCCTCCGGAACGTCCCTGGAATATTATTTTAGTGCGGGTTGAAGGATTATCTGTTGAAGCTTTGGTTGACACGGGCGCCGCTGTTTCTGTGATACACACTGACTTGTGCTCCCGCTTGCGAAAAGTGAAAACGCCTTATGATGGACCTGAACTCCGTGGAGCTAATGGTGCAATAATTCGGCCTTCTGCTAAGTGTACTGTGCGAGTTTTTGTTGACGGTGTCCGCCACCATGTACAATTTGCCGTGATGTCACCGTGCGCTCACCCAATTATTTTAGGCTGGGATTTTCTGTCTGCCGCATCAGCCAGCATTTCGTGTCGCGACAGGATCATTTACATGAACGAGAGCCATCCGTCTTCTGAACATCCCGAGCCCCGTTATCGCCTGCTTGCCGCTACTAACTCAGTGTTGCCCCCTGGATGCGAACAACTTGTCGCGCTTACTTCTGCTGACATTGATAACGGAGATGTGCTAATCGTGCCTTCTGATCGCCATCTGACCCGCGGAATCGCGCTACCACCAAGTCTTGTTCGGTTTGAGCATGGCACAGCGCTTGTCGCTGCTTCGAACACTTCCCCAGAGCCCATTGTGCTGACTAAAGGGACATGTTTTCCTTGTGTCCTGGACATTCACCCGGTGTCCCTCACCACCCTTACCGCCCCCTCTTCCTCACCAGCAGCTTCTTCCGATGCTTCTCTCTGTGTTCTCTTTGGCACCATCAATCCTGACCTTCCTGCGACTCACCGCCAAGCTTTGCAGGAATTACTTCGAAAACACCAAGCCTCCTTTGATGTCACTTCTCCGACCTTGGGCCGAACGTCTTCTGCACAGCACCGCATTATTACAGAAGGTACTTCTATTGTTAGCCGCCGCCCTTACCGTGTTTCCTTATCAGAACGTAAAATCATAGAAGATAATGTGAATGATATGCTCCGGCGAGACATTATTCGGCCATCAGCTAGCCCCTGGTCATCTCCGGTCGTCTTGGTCAAAAAAAAGGATGGGTCCGTGCGTTTTTGCGTTGATTACCGCGCACTTAACAAAGTCACTCGAAAAGATGTTTACCCTATGCCACGAATTGACGACTCCCTCGACTGTCTTCAGGGCGCCGAATATTTCTCCACTTTGGATTTGCGTTCCGGTTACTGGCAGATACCGATGCACGAAGCCGACAAAGAAAAAACAGCATTCGCCACTCCCGATGGGCTTTACGAATTCAATGTCATGCCTTTTGGACTTTGTAATGCCCCCGCTACGTTTGAGCGCATGATTGACACTGTTCTTAGAGGACTTAAGTGGAAAACATGCTTGTGCTACCTGGACGACATAGTTATTTTCTCTGCGACTTTTTCTGATCATTTATGCCGCCTTGATCAAGTATTAACGTGCCTGGCATCCGCCGGTCTCCAGCTGAACACAAAAAAGTGTAATTTCGCCAAGAAAGAAATCAAGATCCTGGGCCACCTCGTCAGCCGCGATGGCATTCGACCCGACCCTGACAAGCTTGCTGCAGTTTTGAACTTTGCACGCCCTCAGCGGACTAAGGAACTACGCAGTTTCCTTGGCCTGTCTTCGTACTTTCGCCGTTTCATTCGAAATTTCGCTACCATTGCTGCACCGCTCCACCGCCTCCTTACAGACCGTACTACTTTCAATTGGTCCGAAGAATGCGAAAAAGCTTTCCAAACCCTAAAGAATGCCCTCACTTCGGACCCTGTTCTCGCTCACTTCGACGACACTGCTGCCACCATTCTTCACACCGATGCCAGCAGCCTCGGTATCGGCGCCATACTTCTGCAACGTGATACCGCTTCTCGGGAAAAGGTAATTGCGTTTGCCAGTCGAACTCTAACACTAGCGGAACGCAACTACACCATCACTGAGCAAGAGTGCCTAGCCGTCGTTTGGGCAGTTCAGAAATTCCGCCCCTACCTCTACGGCCGCCATTTCACGATCGTTACCGATCACCACGCTCTGTGCTGGTTATCAACCCTCAAAAATTTGACTGGACGCCTGGGCCGTTGGATTCTGCGTTTGCAGGAGTACCACTTTGATGTCATATTCAAATCGGGACGCAAACATCGAGATGCCGATGCTCTTTCCCGCTGCCCGCTATCAGAATCGCCACCTAGTGCTTCCTCGAGCCTTCCTGCGTGCACCCTCGACGTCCCAATCTCGTCCAGAGCCCCAACCTTAACCTGTGCTACTCTTGCCGCTGCTCCAGATCGCTACGCCATTATTTCAAACCAGCGAGCAGATCCCTACTGTATTTCCCTAATCAACCTTCTCACCGGTGCTTCTCACCCTCCTACCGCTAGGATGCGCAGGCAACTCCAAAAGTTCAAACTTGACAACGGCGTGCTCTCCCGTTATATTTATTGCTCCGAAGGCACCCGTTGGGTCCCCGTTATTCCGAGAGCGCTTCGCACCCGTATCCTGGCGGCTTTCCACGATGATGCTACAGCCGGTCACTTAGGCTTTCATAAAACTTACCACCGCGTGAAAGCCCGTTTCTTCTGGCCAGGCCTCGCCTCAAGTGTGGCAAAATACGTCGCCTCTTGTCTGCCATGTCAGCGCCGCAAACGGCCCACTTCTCCTCCTGCTGGCCTACTACAGCCGCTGCCTTGCCCTGCTACTCCTTTTGCCGTTGTTGGCATAGACTTATACGGGCCACTTCCATTGTCCGCACGAGGTAATCGCTGGATCGTCACCGCCGTCGACCACCTAACACGCTACGCTGAGACCGCTTCCCTGCCTAATGGCTCAGCACATGAGGTCGCGACCTTCTTTTTGGAATCGCTCGTACTGCGCCATGGGGCCCCTCAAGTGCTTCTCAGCGATCGTGGTCGGACATTTCTGTCGAAGATTGTAGCCGAAGTTATTGAAGCCTCAACCACACATCACAAATTGACCTCCAGCTATCACCCGCAGACCAATGGATTGACTGAGCGGTTCCACCGCACGCTTTCTGACATGTTGTCTATGTATGTCGACCAGGACCACCGAAACTGGGACGTAATACTTCCTTTTGTTACGTTCGCCTACAATACGGCTGTACAGCGGACCACAGGTTACACCCCGTTTTTCCTCGTTTACGGCCGTTCTCCCGCTACCTTTCTTGACGCCTCTTTTCTTTCTACACATGCCAGTTCCTCATCCTCTCTTCCTGACCAGTTCCTTTCCCGAGTGGCCAAATCACGCCGGCTTGCTCGCGTCAACACGGAAGCTAGCCAGGAAGACCGCAAGTACCGCTATGATGCAACCCATCGCCAAGTTTCGTTCCGTCCCGGCGACGAGGTGTTACTTTGGACCCCATTACGCACTCCTGGCCTTTGTGACAAGTTACAGCACCGTTACATTGGTCCTTACACAGTTCTTGCAAAAACCTCCCCGGTCAACTATCGCGTCTCCCCTGTTTACCCTCCTCCGGACTGTCGTTACCGTGGCACTGAAGTTGTCCACGTTTCACGTATGAAACCTTTTGTTCGGCGCATTCCTGCGGACTAATTGCGGCCAGGCTGGCCGCTTGAACTGCGCGGGCGAAATAGTGTGAGCACTGTGTGGCGCTTCATCTTCCACACTGCTGAACGTGCTGCTTCATCTTCATCCTGCTCCCTCTTGTAGATACCCATCGTCATCGCGGAGTGTGTTTGGCTGCAGTGTGCGACCAAGGCTTCAGGTCTGTAATAAAGCCTGATTCCCCAAGTCCGACCTTCGCGTTACCTTACAATATATATATATATATATATATATATATATATATATATATATATATATATATATATATATATATATATATATATATATATATATATATGGCAAATGACAGAGTAGAAAGCGGATATCCTTATACAACTGACGATCTTATCTGAAAGCCTTCGGTGACTTGCTTATTTGCGATATTGCTAGTGAAACAATTTGCACAACTCCCCCTCATATGACTGAGCCTACATTTACATGATCCAGTATTGAAAATAAAATATCGTGGCTAAATTGCTCAAAAGCTTTCTCCAGGTCTAGTTGCAGCATTGTAACATGATCTCCAAATAAGTCCTAGCATTCCAAGATGCTTCTAGCTACGTGAATGTTTGTATATGTGCTTCGCCTTTTCATTCCACATGTTTTATGTGGCCCTACAATATATTTAATTACGTTCTGCAGCCGTTTCGCTGGGACCTTCATAAAAAATTTTGCAATCCACATTGGCAGGTGTTATATGCCGGTGTGACTCCATTGAGAGCAATTTGAAGAGGTCATCGCTCTTTGATATCAGCACCACGTGCGTTCTTCTAAATGACGTTGGCATTTCTTCCTTATCCTATGCCTCGCTCAAAACTCGATGCAGTGCCTGTGCAACTTCACCCTTTAAAGCTTTATAAAAAGCTGCGTCCAATCCATCAGGAACTGCAGGCGATTTTCCAGCGGTCAAGTCATCTATCGCATTTTCTATCTCTCGCATGCTGATGGGCATCTCCAAACTTGCTTGCACAGTGTCACCGAGTCTTGGCATCAGTGGACAAAAGTCGTTTTCAGATCCTTCCTCCACTCGCCTTGCGTGACCTATCAAGGAGCGAAAATATTCTACGAACGCTCATTGTATCTCAACCCTGTAGCTTGTGACCCCGTTGCTGTGTTTATCTCTTTTATCTTATTCTTCATCGCGCTCTCCTAATGCACGCTTGGTGGGCGCTTCTTCGAAAAATAATCTTTCTGCTCGTGCTCGGACGACAGCCCCTTTGTACTTGCCTATATCAATAGCCTCTAGATGTTTTTTAACCTGCCTGATTTCCTTCAGGTATTGTCCTGGGTGTGCATTTTGTAAGCTTA
The DNA here is from genome assembly GCF_055883805.1 of Amblyomma maculatum. NCBI lineage: Eukaryota > Metazoa > Arthropoda > Arachnida > Ixodida > Ixodidae > Amblyomma > Amblyomma maculatum. The sequence goes on along the minus strand of NC_139344.1, from coordinate 159,573,987 downwards.
ACAAGAGGTCAAGCTCGCCTTGCAATTCTTTCTCTTTCTTCCTTTGTTCTCTATATAAGGAACCCGATCTTTCAATTGCATGTATCTTAACCTCCCCTTTAAAATGCTCTCATGACTTTAGGTATCAGGTTCCGCGATGGGGCAGAAGCCATTGCGTAATATTTCTATGTATGAGTGGAGCGTGCCCCATGGTCTGCACCTGATCATGCGCTTATAAAACTTTAAAGTACATCAGAACGGGCAAAATCAAGACATTGCTACAGGTAGACAACGCTGGAATTCTGCCTGTAGCAATGTCTTAATTTTGTCCGTTCTAATGTTTTTGGACACCGGCGCATCAGGGATTGAGGGAAAACGAGAAAGCGCACGTACTGGCCCGAGGATTAGCTACATTCCGGGATCCCAGTGACGATTTATGCGCAACCCCGTACCCCTTGCGCGATGAGGAGCCCCTACAGTTCGACGATGACCTTAACACCTACCAAGATATCCTAAATCATTACAAATTAGGCAGATCAGTACTACCAAAAGCGTGTAAGCAACTCACCAAAAGCGAGGAGGTTATGTGGCGTAAGCTACAGACTGGAGTATTCCCGAACCCCCAGCTTTACAGCAAGTGGCACCCGGAAATTTTTAGCCCCAGGTGCAAACGTTGCGATGGCATATAGCGGACATGATCCATATGATACGGACGTGTCCTAGATTTGGAGAACCTGACAGAACAGATGAGTCCTGGGAGGCACTACTTCTCAAGCAGGACGAAAAAGGGCAACGAAAAGTCATCCGTCTTGCTCTGGCCGCTGCACAGATTCAAGGGATCCAGGTCGACGGCTGACGGGGAGGTCATGGTTGGGATAGAGCTTCGCCTCAGATCCTCACCAACCTTTTGACGGGTGCAATAAATGTTATTTCTCTCTCTCTCTCTCTCTCTCTCTCTCTCTCTCTCTCTCTCTCTCTCTCTCTCTCTCTCTCTCTCTCTCTCTCTCTCTCCAGCGTTGTCACTGCTAAAGATGTCTAACGTACATACAAGAACTGAGTTTGTTTTTGTTTTTTTCGACCGTTACTTGTATACATGAAAAAGAAACATCCAAAGTCCAAGAGAACACCCCTGTGAACTCAAAGCCTGTTTAAAAGCCTAATACCGCCACTGAGCCCTCGTAGGTACAATTTTACTGGCTACCCTAAGTAACGAATCGCCGCATTATTTCAGATTCTCACACAATCGACGTCATGCCTGGGCGGCACTGTCAAGTCGTCTAAAACGAGTCGGCGCACTTGGAACCATGTGATTTGCCCCGTTGCGAGCGCACTTCGCAGGCAAATTCCCGCGCTTCTGTCACAGTTTTCCTATTATATACCTAGAGATAGCACTGTTACGTAGATGTACGCGCGCTAACGAGACAGAAAACCCGCTAAGAGTTACTGCAATATTTTTCTGGTGGTGCAGAAATACAGAGAGAGAGAGCATTGGAAGGGGATGTTCTCCCGCCTTCGAAAGCTTGCATGACTACGGCAGCGCCGTTACGAGGCACCGAACCTGTATTTCTAAAAATATGATTTGCCTGCATTTGAAACACTTTTGCCATCACGAGGCTCTATTTGTCAGCAAGCAATGTTAAGCACACATTTATATTAACCGCACTTTTAAAATGCACCAGTATCTAATGATGAGATTTATTAGCCATGCATGTATGACGATGGTGCTTTATGAATCCCGGAAATAAGTGTGGGCAGGTGATATCATCGTTCAACTAGAATTAATTTTGTTATTCTTTTTTAACTTCCTTATAGCACCCCCCCCCCCTCCCCCCCAGCGCGCGCTCTCTAACAGAAAACATTCACCCGGGCGGATGATTAAGAACGAGTAGAATGGAACCAAATAATTGTGTCACAGCGCCATTACATTTTTTGTATGCCTTCGATCGACTGCTTACAAAGAGAACAAAGAGCGGTTAATCACATGTTCCGGAAAACCGTACGCGCGAAAGAAGACATCGCTGTTGACGCTTTCCAACTGTGCACACGACTAGAAAGCTATTCTTATATTTAGAGCAACATGCGACTAATAACGTTGAGAAGTGTTAGCACAAAAACTTACAACGAAATTCAAATGTTAAAGGCTGCGAATTTGTCGGTTAAAACTAGAGCGACAGTGAGTGGCAAACTTTTGTAATTTGGTTTCTGCTCAAAGTAGCACTAAGGTCGAGGGTCTTGCTAAGCTTCAGTGCTAATTAAGTGTAGAAAAGTGCGCTTCTGGCAATTAAATCACTCACTGTAAAAGATCCTTCATCCTCAATGCTTTCGATTTCAATTTTTTTTTTTTTTTTTTACTACTCTGCCACTGATTCATTCTCTTACTGCCTCGAGAAAGGGAAGACTGGCTTGCACGAGGCTGCCAAAATAGACAAACTAGTGCAAGATTATAGCGAAATATTAAAGAAAACGCGATTTCCCACAGGCTGCTAACAGAAGGGTTCTTTTTAGCGCCGCCTTGTTGGATTGCTCGAGGACCTGAAAATCACCGATTGTGGGACTGTCATCTCCCGGCTGCGAGAGGAAATAAAAATATAAGGTAAATAGCGCTCTAAATCCGGAAATAGCGAGCGCGTATGAATGCTTTTGAACAAAGAATCTTGCCTCAAGGCGAAAACAAGACTCGTTCCAAGCACTCGTAAAAAGAAATATCGTTGTCAGGGCTGCTGTCAATATAATCTGACGGTAGCGCTGAGAAACAAAGCCGTTGTTATAAAGCTGTCGAGGTCTGCGTACATATAGCCGGTACACGCTCCTTGCGCGCATTGGAAACAAATAATACCGCATTCTTTTCTCTCACCCCCCCCCCCCTACCCCATCACCCCGCCCTATTAAATTTCGACTGCATCCCTCACATAAGACCCAACAATGAAGGTACCGCCCATTACTGCCTGTCTGAGGCCCCGCCGTCCTCGAACATTACGGCACTGAATGTTAAAACGAGGCACAGCATGTTACACAGTTGGTAAAAATAGAACATTGAGATTTACACGCCATTTTGGTCCATTTCATATCTTTACAACATACTTCGATGTTAAAACCAAGCATTCCCCCCCCCCCCCCCCCTTACCCTTCTGAGAGGCGTGCGCTACACGGCGATTTCCCTGATCTTGTCGTATGAATCTACCTTTAACTTCAGGACAAAAAAATAAAAAAAAAAATAAAGATATATTACATCTTGCCGCGAATACCGTTCTCCCAAAGTAAACTATACAAAGCCCGAAGGAGTCGCATGTTTGTTGAAGAATCTGTACAAGGCATATATCTTCTCTGTGACCCACGTCTTCCTCTGAAAGGCGCTTCTATTCAACGTCTATGCTTTCTAAGCCGATGTTTGCTTTCTCTAGAGCTGCTGTTTGTTTCTACCAAAAACTATCGGGGGGAATAAATTTTGCCAAAAATCCTTCTTGATGTTTGCTGTAAATATGTGCTGCTAGAATCCGCGTAAATCCTGGCTCATTGGTATAGTCTTTTTAATGTTTGTTTATTTATATCGTTGTCGTTAGATATCCACAGCAGAGAGGAGACATGAAGATGAGATTCTTGACATCACGAAGCAAATTTAATAGAGGTCGAGGGGGAAGCCTCAGACTCCTAGCCAGCGTTTCGACAACAAGGCAGTGTTTTCATCAGTGGCAAGGGTAAATAGGATTTTTACTCCGTGGACGACGAACCGGTGAAAAGAAATGAGAACGAGCCTTGGAGATAGCGGCAAGGGGGCCTACATGAATGCAAGAAAAGCTTTCATCTAGACATGGCCGTTACGATAGAGGGTATAGTAAAGAATAAGCCCTTTTAGAATGAAAAATATGAGGTCAAAAAATTCAGCAGCGCAGCACCAACCAAATCTGGTAAAGATAAAAGAGCAATAAAAGGGTACAGAAAAGGAAACGTAATGAAACCCACAGAAATGCGGGTTCACTGTCACAGGATTTGAAAAGAAAGAAAAAAAGCAAAGGTAGGGCATGGAGGCAAATAGCAAGAACTACAGTAAGTAAATGTAATAAAATTGATCACTTTGAAGAAAAGTAGGATGATAGAAACGTGAAAGATGCGTTGTGTTTTGTTGTGTTGTGTTTTATAGTGCATAAACAACAAAGGCTATCATGCGCCAAGAGCAAGGTGTACAGTTTTTTCTTGACAAAAGATTGACATTGTTAGGTTGTCACAGCTTGCTTAGAAGCTTTGATTTTCCTGAAAAGCCGAAAACAGAAGACATGTTGACAAGTACGTTCTCCCCTAGGAGCAATTTCGGACGGAGTGGTATATGTGCAATGTAAAACTGTCGAAAGTATTTTTTCTTTAGGCTTAACTTTTCTACACGAGTATAAAATGTGGTTTATTGTGAGTTCATGACCATAGTCTTCGCACATTGACTTATCTACTTTCTTGAGAATAAAATTGTGTGTCAGATGCGAATCCGACATGATACTATTTCAATGAAGAGTTCTTGATGACTGCACGATTTCCATTCTTCGATGACAGGTTTCACAAGATGGAGTTCGCTATTTGTTTACTGTCCAAAAACTTTTGTCATTTTGCTGTCAGTTTTCTTTGTACACATTTTATTATATCCTTATACGGTATGTTTACTTTTTCGTTTTTATCATTGCGGGCAGCTGCAGCGCATGCATCAGCTATCTCTTTACCCTGATTCCTACAAGGCTAGGTACCCAGCACAATTTAATTTCGTGACCTTGTGTGTTGACTGTTTTGACGCAAAGAATTATATTTCTTACTAAGAGTCCTGATGCATTTTTAAAGTGTATTGCTGTGATAACGCTGAGGGAGTCGGTGTAAATTACACTCGTTTTAAAGTTGATCTTTACTATTTTTCTACAGATAATAGAATAGCATAGTATCGGCAGTTAAGACTGATACAGGCTGAGGTAAGCTGTTCCTTTTTTCGTTTTGGTTTTTTCATTTCTATTCTACAACGCCGCTACCTACATATGAAGCTGTTTTGGAACCATCTGTATAAAATGCTTCGTGATATTTCTATTTTTCTTCTAAGGCCAGAAACTCTTGTAGCATGTGTTCGTGAAGTATCTGTCTCTTTTGGAACTTTATCAATGTAAGGTCGTATACGGAGGGAAAGCTATACCAAGGGGGTCCGGTCTCGAGGCAATATTTGGCAAGTTGTCTGTTATGTCTAATTCTTGGCATTTTTCCTCGAAGCGGTGGAAGAGTGGCCTAATTGCTTGGTACTTGCTGGTAAACAGTATGCGAGATGGGCACTGAGTATTGGGCAACAGATGTGGTTTTGGAGTGAACGGATCCTCAGAACGTATGCGCATGTGAGCATAGCTCTTTCTGCAAAGGATGGTTCGTTTGTTTCTAAATGTAGACTCTTTATGGGTGATGTTCTGTATGAGCCTGTTGAAAGACGCAAGTCTAAGTTGTGTACTGGTCTAGTCGTTTTAAATATGACAGTCTTGCTGATCCATATACAATGCAACCATAATCGAAGGATGAACGCAGAACAGAGCGGTAAATTTCCAGAAGGCATGCTCTATCGGAACCCCAGCGTTTGCGCGAAAGGGCCTTTAGTATATTCAGAGGTTGGGAGGCTTTCTTTTTCAGCGCGTTAATGTGAGGAGGCAAAATTAGCTCTTTATAGAATATTAAGCCCAGAAATTTCTGTTCACATTTAACAGGTAATTCTGTTTCTCACAGGTATAGGGTAGGATCTACCTGTAAACGTCATTTTAGTAAAAAAAAAAAAAAGAGAGAGAATGGCAACTGTTCTTTTTTTTGGCGGGGGGGGGGGGGGGGGGGAGGGAGGACGATTTGAAGCCATTTTGCCTGCTAATTGCCGGCATTGACTTCAATGCCAAGGTAGGGAAAAAACAAGCAGGAGACAAGGCAGTAGGTGACTATGGCATTGGCTCTAGGAATAGCAGGGGGGAGTTACTAGTTGAGTTTGCAGAGCGCAATAACTTACGAAATATGAATACCTTCTTCAGCAAACGGAAGAACCGGAAATGGACATGGAAAAGTCCTAACGGAGAAACTAAAAGTGAAATCGACTTCATAATGTGTTCAACCCCCGCCATTGTGCAGGATGTAGAGGTAATCGGGAAAGTTCGATGTAGTGACCACAGGATGGTGAGGTCCCGAATTAGCCTAAATCTGAAGAAGGAACGCAATAGATTAGTAAGAAAGAAAGCCGTCAACGAATTAGCTGTGAGGGGGAGGGCAGAAGAGTTCAGGATCTCGCTACAGAATAGGTATTCAGCTCTAACTGAGGATGGCGACATTACCCTAGAGGCAAGGAACAATAATTTCAGAGATATGATTACTGAGTGCGCGGTAGAAGTAGGCAGTAGGATAGTTAGGGAGTATACCAGTAAGCTGTCTAAGGAGACGAAAGATTTGATTAAGAAACGCCAGAGTATGAAAGCTTCCAATCCAACAGACCAGATCGAATTGGCCGATCAAAGCTAATCAATAAGCGCAAGGTGGACGATATAAGGAAGTATAACATGGAGAAAATTGAGCATGCTGTAAAGAACGGGGGAAGCCTTAAAGCGGTAAAGAAGAAATTGGGCATAGGCAAAAACCAGATGTATGCGATAAGGGACAAGGCGGGCAACGTCATCACTAATATGGACAAGATAATCAAAGTAGCCGAGGAATTCTATACAGATCTCTACAGTAGCCAAAGTAGTCAGGACCGTAATGAGATTGGCGGTAGGGAAAAACAGTCAGACGTTCCACCAGTGACGAAGGACGAGGTCAAGAAAGCACTAGAAACTATGAAAAGGGGGAAATCAGCTGAAGAGGATCAGAGAACTACAGATTTGCTGAAGGACGGAGGGGATACCGTGCTAGAAAAACTGGCCACCCTGTATACGCAGTGCCTGGTGTCATCGACGGTACCGGAAGCATGGAAGAATGCAAACATTATCCTCATTCACAAGAAAGGGGACTGTAAGGACCTTAAAAATTACAGACCAATCAGCTTACTGTCTGTTACGTATAAGGTATTTACTAAGGTAATCGCTAATAAAATCAGGACTACCTTAGACTACAATCAAGCAAAGGATCAAGCAGGGTTTCGGAAACGGTACTCTACTATCGATCATATCCATACCATCAATCAGGTGATAGAAAAATGCTCGGAATATAACCAGCCCTTATACATAGCATTCATTGATTACGAAAAAGCATTTGACTCAGTTGAAACCTCGGCGGTGATGCAGGCATTGCGAAATCAGGGGGTAGACGAGCCGTCCGTGAAAGTGCTGGAAGATATATATAGTGGCTGCACAGCAACCATAGTTCTACATAAAGAAAGCAACAAAATTCCCATAAAGAAAGGTGTTAGGCAAGGAGACACAATCTCCCCAGTACTATTCACAGCTTGTTTAGAGGAAGTATTCAGAGACTTGGAATGGGAGCAGTTAGGGATAAGGGTAGATGGAGAATACCTCAGTAATCTGCGATTTGCTGATGACATTGCCTTGCTAAGCAACTCGGGGGATGAACTGCAACTAATGATTGATGACCTAGACAGAAAAAGTAGAAAGGTAGGCTTGAAAATCAATATGCAGAAGACTAAGGTAATGTTCAACAGCCTCGGGAAGGAACAGCAGTTTACATTAGGTAACGAAATACTGGAAGTAGTAGGCGAATATGTCTACTTAGGACAGGTAGTAACCGCAGATCCGGACCATGAAAAGGAGATAACAAGAAGAATAAGATTGGGATGGAGCGCATTTGGCAAGCACTCGCAGATTATGACTAGCAGCTCACCGGTATCGCTCAAGAGGAAAGTTTACAACAGTTGCATCTTGCCTGTACTCACCGATGGGGCTGAAACGTGGAGGCTAACCAAGAGAGTTCTACTTAAGTTGAGGACAACCCAGAGGGCTATGGAACGAAAAATGGTAGGGGTAACATTAAGAGATAGAAAGCGTGCAGAGTGGGTCAGAGAAATAACTCAAGTTAACGATATTCTAGTGGAAATTAAGAAAAAGAAATGAACATGGGCAGGACATGTAGTGCGAAGAGAGGATAACCGATGGTCGCTGAGGGTAACAAACTGGATTCCAAGGGAAGAAAAGCGTAGCAGGGGGCGGCAGAAAGTTAGGTGGGCGGATGAGATTAAGAAGTTCACAGGGGTCAAGTGGATGAAGCTAGCACAGAACCGGGTTAAGTGGAGAAATATGGGAGAGGCCTTCGCCCTGCAGTGGGTATAATCGGGCTGATGATGATGATGATGATGATGATGATGATGTCTGCTCATGTAGTCAGTTTGTTTATGATTAACTTTACTTGTCTTTCGCATGATGATATGTTTGAGGATGGGCAAGCTATCTGAAGATCGTCAACATAGATGGAATGCATGCTGGATCTTGAAAATACTTTGCTAAGAGAATTCATTTTTACTGCAATGAGTGTTGTACTTAAAATACAACCTGGAGGTACTCTGTTTTTCTGGATAAAATTTATTGAAAGCGCCAACCGTAGGCGTACTTGTAATTAACGGTTAGACAAGACGTATTTTAGGCAGTTGAGCATTCTGCCAAGGACGCAGACTTCAGCTAAATATTTAAGAATGCAAAACCTCCAAGTTGGGCCGCACGCTTTCTGCAGATCGAAAAAAATAGCAAGGCAGTGTTGTTTGTGTATAAATGCTTCACAGATAGTATTTTGAAAACTAACTAGATGGTCGGTTATAGAGCATGCCTTTTTAAAACCACATTGATAGATATCGAGACACTCGCGTATTTGTAGCACGAAGGTCAATCGGATGTTCAGCATACTTTCAAACAATTTTGCAAGGCAGCTCGTGAGGGCTATAGGACATGAGGGCTATAGGCTATAGAACTTATAGGACATGAAGGTGGTTTCCCGGGTTTTAAAAATGGTGCAATGATGGCTTCCTTCCAGGCTTTGGGTATTTTCCCCGTTACCCAAGTATTGCTAAAAAAAAAAAAATTAAAGTGTCTCTATGAAAGGTTCAGATAGGTTTGCTAGCATTTGGTAAAGAATTTCGTCAGGGTTGGGTGCAGTTTGTTTCCCGGCTGAAATCACTATATGGAGTTTATGCAATGTCAGTGGTTGGTTTGTTGAACGGCTCGTTTGTACTACCAGTTGTCGGAAGTCTTTGTTTCTCAGCTGTCTTTTCGTGTTTCAGAAATTATTCTTTATAGTGTAATGAACTAGAAACTGCAGAAAAATATTCACCTTAAATGTCGGCCTGTCCATGAACAGCTGTCTGTTCACTAGGGGCTGTTACAAAGAGCGGTGAATGAGCAGTAGCTGCCATTTAGTCTTCTAACTTGTTCCTGCATTTGTTTTGGTGTTATTGAGCTGTTTATTGAAGATATATAATCTTGGCAGTAAGTTTTTCCTGCGCTGCGGCGGATGTATTGGGTTTTGGCTCCTTCCTTTGTTGGGTACCTGCGCAAAATTTTCCAAGCTTTAATTTGTTTCTTTTTTGCTTCTTTACATTCTTTTGAGTACCAGACTTTCTAATTTTGTTTCACCACTCCAGAGGACTGAGGAATTGCTGTGTGTGCTGCAGTAATGATACAATTTGTGTAAGTTTCCTTAACTTCATCTATACTATAATCATCTGAAATAATTTTATCTAGGCTGACATTCTTTCAGAACAGTTCCCAGTCGTCTAAATGCAATTTGCAGCGTCGCGGCTTTGTTGGGATGATTTTTGGTGAAGATGCTAAGCTGATTAGTACAGTTAAGGGATCGCTTCGTGAAGATTATCTAATACATCTCATTTAATATCATTGAATATAGAGGGTGAGCTGAAAGATAAATCAATACAGCGCATTTTTCCTGAACTAGGTAAACAATAGGTTGCTTTCCCGCTGTTAAGTAGACAAATGTTATTATACAATATAAAATCCTCTATGATTTCGCGGGGATCGGTTTTTTCACTACTTTAAAATCTGCAGAGTGCATCCAAATCACCGACTATTAAAAATGGATCTAGAAGCTACTCTGAAAGGTCTTCTAATTCGTAAATACTAAAATTAGGGTGTGGCTCTGCGTATATGCAGTACGCAGTTTTTGTTTTAAAAGCCTGTAATGGGGGGGAGGGGGAGGGTCACTTCTACAGCTTCAAACCGAGTTTGAAGTTCCTGCTCTTGAACTGGTACTCCATTTTTTTACTATGATGGCAACGCCACCTGAGAGCCTGCTCTCGGTCGCGACGAAAGACTGCATAGTTTGGAAGTATGTTCTTATGTTTGGGACCTAAATGCATTTGTTGCAAACACAAGGCTAGAGGTGAGTATGTGGCTAATAAATATTTTTCAGCAGGACTTTTTGACGGGTTAGTTGGGACATGATCTTGATTTTTATTTTATGTCATTCATATTAGTTAAAAGTACTATATATAAAACCATTAAGTAGTAAATGTGTAGAGAAAGCTTGGTTTTGTTTTGGGGCTGCTTTATTCAAGGCTTCTCTCTTTTTTGATCGATCCAAGGAGCTACACCACCCGCCCAACGTCGACGGCACAGGACGGCCTTTGCTCGTGTCCATCGCATCTTCGGACAGGCTGGACACCCGTGTGGCACGCACGGATAGGTTTGTATTTGCCCTCACCGTATGGGGAGAAGCCTTGGGGCTGGCTGACCTGGAGGTCTGCGCAGCTTGTTTTTCTGGTGGTGGGGCAGCGCTGGCCGCCGCCACCAGGGCCACGGGCGGCCCTGCTCCTGGTTCAGTGTGTGTAACCTTGGCAGGTGGCAGAGGCTGTTGTGGTGATATGCCCTGTTGTACCACAACAGAACAAGCAAATGTTTTCACAAAACACGATTTCGGGCTTCCCAGAACGTTATGCTTTCTTTGACCTTAGTGGTAATAATTTCTTTTACTTGCTTCCATACCGGGCACGTGCGTGAGTAGGCAGGATCACTGCCCTCCTAGTTAACACACAATTGTGGCTACACTTCCCATTTATGAAGATTGTGTTCACGGGAAGCATATTTTTCACATCGCAGTTGGCCCCGGCAGGTCTGAGAGCCGTGACGATAGCGTTGACACTTCACTCAGGGTAGAGGATTTGGAATATATTTCGTGAGTTTGAATTTAAACATGATTAGTGTTTCATCGGATGCTGTACACAGCTTTGCGGTAAAGGATTTACGCGCACTAACGGTAGACAAGGGCGTAGCTCATTCAGATGAATCATACTGTGAGCGGCGCTAACTCACTTGAAAATACGGAAGTTCTGCTTAGACTGCATATTTTTCTTGTTTCCTGCTTTCAAAGTAAGCCAGAAGGTTTACATGGCCTATTTTGACTGATTTATGGAGAATACTTATGCAAACGTCAGGACTAGGTGCTTTGTAGGTATATCTTTGTTATCGCAACTCAATTTTATTCTATACACATTTGTCACGTTTTGGTCTTTGAGGCCCTCCAAGAGCTGATCTTGAGTCAGGCATCTGAGATAATCGTCAGAAATAACTCCGCGGACAGCGTTCAGTGAACGGTGTGGACTGATTGTCACTGAGTTTTTAGCCAAAGGACTTCAATGCGGACAGTTTTGAAGCTAAAAGCATCACTACGCTAGTCAACACCGCGCTTCGCGCGAGCCGGCGTATGTCGGAGCACAAGTGACGTCACGCACGGCGCAGGTGGCCACCGCCGACTCCGTCGCCTGACCTTTCGCCGCTCCCGCGCGTGATGTCACGTGCGGTGCAGGTGGCCGCTGCCGCGCGCTATGCGTCATTATTTGACGTTCGCCGCAAGCGCGTGTTTATCGCGGAGGCCGGCTATATACCCGCTTTCCAGAGAATAGGCGTGCGCATTCAACATGGAAGCAGAAGAATGATACTATACCGATACAGAAGTCCTACCACGGGAGTTGGCTTTTTGAAAAGGAGCGAAGAAATGAAAGGCTGATAACTCAACGAGCGTCCGAGACAACCAAACAACGAGAAGAACGTCTCGCTAAACGACGCAGCAAAGCCGAGTCTGAAACGCCAGAAGTACGAGAGGCACGTCTCGCTAAACGGCGGGAAAAGGAAGCTGAACAGCCAACCTGTTCGCATTTTCAAGAAGAATTTGGACGTTTCGTCAGTGCGATGCCTTTTTCAGGAGCGGTCAGCAGAGAAGCCACAAAATAACTTTTGTTCGGGCAGGGTGGCGGCCACCCACCACCGAGCCCAACAAGGCGACGGGACAGGAGCTTCCAATAAAGTCCAGCCCACGCCAGCCGTACACCCTGGCTATAGCCAAATATGGCATAACAGAGGGTGGTTAGCCAACCAAGGTTAACCCTCGCCTCCTGGAGGAAGGGAAAATGCAAGAAAAGAGGAGGAGACAGGACAGTTGTAAAGAAGATAGGAAAGGCAAAGATGGAGTGAAGGACAGGAAAGGGCGACTGCCGATTTCCCCCGGTTGGGTCAGGTCGGAGGTGATGTCTATGAGAAGCGTGGGCCAAAGTGGTGTGTTGCCTCTGCCGAGGGGCCTAAAGGTCCAAACACTTCGCGTCGGCTCAAACCGACTTGTCCCGATGTCTCCCGACTTGCCTACGCTGTTTTACTCGATTCTTCAACGGGTTAATGTTTCCGGAAAATATTTGTCATGTTAGGAAAAGCATGGAAATATCTCATTACGTATTGGATTATCAGAAAAGGTAAGCGTAGCAGAGAACGACTGAAAGTTAAGTAGGCTGGCAGAAAGTTAGCTAGAACATGACCGTGATCGGAGAGCTCTGGGAGAGGCATTTGTCTTGCCGTGGGCAATGTTAGTCTGATAATTACACGACGACAACGCCGATGATGTTATGAAAGCAGGGGACTGCTCAAAGTTACTTCTTGGTAGTCTTTTAAATATACTGCATCGTTTAAGGTTACTGCTTATTTGAAAAGCCATATTTGAAAAGTTCGAGGGATATATATATATATATATAGTTCCTTTATAATAACCTATAGCTTCCTTTATAATAACCTATACAAAAAACATTTAGACCTTTACAACTGTTTCCGTCGTCGCAACATATAAAGGCGAAAGGCTTTAATGGCTCATGCTGTCGTGGACAACATTGGTCGAGGCGGGATGACTTCATAGAGGCCTCGACCAATCCCCACAGTGTGCTCGAATGCGTGCCTTAATGGCCATATGGCAATCAATGATCAATGAATAATTAATGCGTAATTAATTTTTGATTGCTAATTAATGACTAGTCAAGTAATTATAAATAGATAATAATGCGTATTTAATTTATTGATTATTTAACCTCTTGAATACTAATTAATTAATCAATTACTAATTAGTGCCAGTTGCGTAGCAGAATGCGCCACTCAGGTTTTCGCCTTTCACTACTTTAGTTGTTAAAGTCCCTCGTAATTTTGTCTTTTAGGCCTCCTTACCTGGGCTACAAATACCCCTTCCATACAATGTCTCGGTTAGTGGCTAGGAAAATATATAATCCTTCCGTTTCCATTAGATAGTGGCTTAGTTTGATGATTATCTAAATGAGCAACACTGTCGGGGAAGTTTACGCATTCTATAAACTAGTGGAAGGTAAATTTAATGCTAGAGGGAAATTAATCAAGGTACGAAGCACATAATTACATGGTTTCGGTTTCGTGCTCCAATATCGAGAAAGTGCCTATATAACGCAGGTATATGCGCTGTTTTACTGAGGAACGATTTGGAAGTTTAGATTCCAGTAATCTCACAAACAAATCAGCGTCAAGCGAGTGCCCATACTTTCTCTAAAAAATCAGGGATGATGCTTCAATTTGATTTGACGCGATACCAGCCTAAGGTGCTCTCTAATCACACACATTCTATTTAACAGCAATTCGTAGATACTACTTTACGTGAAAGCACTCGCTTGTTCCCGTCGGGAACACGCGTTCCTTGCGACGCCTAGTCTCTAGCTTGCTTGGCTTGCATACTAATAAGTTCGTGAGTTCGGATCCAACTCAACTGTAATGTTAATTGAACTGAAATCAATTACTCTATCAAGTCAAATAATCTGAAGCATGCAGTGGCTTTGAATTTACATTGCATGTCATGGTTTAATCCCTTTCGTTCTACCCGTGACGTCACGCTTCACGTGAGCGTTTTGCGGTGTTTGAAATTCCCGCGATAGGTCATCCAACTGCGCCGTGACTGATGTCGTACCCTTTGCGACCACTCGGATTTTTCGCGACGCGAACGCCGTCGGGACAATGCCAGGCTTTCCGCTGCTGAACGGAAGCCTTCAAGCTGTCGCCCTAAAAATTGAAGGCAGTGAAAAGAATCGAGTTAGGTGCTATTTAGGTAAGTGTAAAGTCGATCAACTAAATTATTTACGTATTCGCGAAGTGAACTCTTTAGCAGGTATACCTTACGGCAGGGGAGGGAGTTGCGTTCGCCAAGGAGGACAGATGTACTCATAATGGCTCCGTCGTTAATGCCAGCTTTCGCAGCGTTAATTAGTTTGGATCCAGAAGATTTTAATACCACCGTGTTCGCGAAGGTATCCGCCATCATCCGATACCCTACTTTTCATCAAAGGTGCGTCGTTCATCGAATTAGCAGACTTCCGGGTTAACCGCCAACAGGAGACGAGGACGAAGTGAACCCAGGGCTCGCTAGGCCTAGCCAGTCGTACTTCTGCCACGACATGGAGGGTTCTGCCGCCACTTCGGTGCATGGCACCCAGGTTTCCCCGATGAGCATACAAGTAGAAGGAAAAGAAATTACCCCCGAGGAATTTCAACGCTCACCCATCGGCGGGCACAAGAGCCGACCAAGCCTACAAGGAATGCCGGGTGAGTCGACTTCTCAAGCGGATACTCCGAGCTCTCAGAAAAAGCCTAAATTCAGCAAGAACGTTAAGACCGCAGTTATTTGGGCGGCTAGCATACCCACAATGCCTGCAGAAGAAATTAAGATCGTCGTACTTCCCCGCGGAGGGCTCGGTATTTCCAAGGCAGGAGCTGCATGTGTGACTACTGCTATCATGGTAGCAGCAGAAATAAAGATGCCAGATCGAGCTGAGGGTGCGGCGTGTCTCAATACACAGCAGAACATTATGGTGGTCAGCACTCCGAGCGAGGAGCGTGCGCAAAATATGCTCGAATTCAAGCTATTAATGTCGAAGGCAACACGTACCAAGTGAGCGCTTACGGAACGACCGCCCACGACGCAATCAAGGGAATGATCAGGGGCATATCGCTCAAAGACAACGAAGCTGAAATAATGTAGCAGATCATAACCAAGTACAACCCCCTCGCCGCGGGTGCGATGCGTATCGGGAAGACGACGACAGTAATCGTAGTGTTCAACGGTATCAAGGTTCCTAAGTATGTGCGTTACGGATCCGCGCTGTACCCATGCAGTCTCTACACGAAGCAAATAGGCGTTCGCAAAGTATGCGGCAAAGTCGGTCACAGGCGAGACGTGTGTCCCTCACCAAACGCACGTGTTTGCCTTGCATGCGGTGTTTCTAATCCAAGAGAGCGACACATGTGTGTCCCCAAGTGCAAGCTCTGTGGTGAGGAACACCTTACCGGGAACCGCCTCTGCAAAGCCAAATACAAAGTTCCATACGTCGTGCGTCGAGGACGATGGGAACGCAGTAACGCCGAAGAACAGCAAAAGCAAGCAGTCGAACGCCGTAACGCCGAGGACCATCACAAGCAAGCACTGTAATCAAGCGCGTTTCCACACCTTGGACGCTCTCGCTCGCACAGTGCTTCCCGTACCGGATCCCGCAGAGCGTCGCATAGCGCGCCGCGTGGCCCTGACTCATCTCACAGGAACAGACGCGACTCTAAGCGTTCACGCTCCCGTGACAGAATCAGTTGGGCGGACGCAGCAAAGGGCGAAGTTAAAATCAGCAGCGCTATAGCTCCAACAGCGCCGCTAGTGGCCGAAGCACTCGAAGCAGCTGGTAGGAATGGACTACCAGCCTCTACTACAAGGAACTCGAACTCCATGCCGCCAACGCGACGCTGTTAGAAACCACACGCCGGCTTGCCCAAGAGCTAGCCGACGTCAAGAAAGAACTACAAGCACAGCGAGTCCAACCAACCACTGGCCCAGCTCAGTCACCCGAGACACTTACTCTCGCCGTTATCCCCGAGCAGAACACCGACACGCCATCACACCAAGGCACACAATCAATGGACACAACATAAGACAAGCCCGAGGAGGAGAAAACCACAGACCCAACCCCCAAAAAACGAGCACGCACCTCATCACATCACAATCACAAGAACGTGACCCAATTGGAAACTCAGCTCGAAGGCAAAATTGAAACGCTCGCCCACACCTACGCCAGCACGGCTGCCGTCACCGACTAACGCCTGGCCCGTCTGGAAGAGCTAATCACCATGTCTTACCGAACCATACAGGAGCACTTCGATTTCATTGAACAGACCCTCGCGCCCATAGTATGCAGCCCCATCTTTGCTGCGCAATTCGCCAACCACCCATATCTCCAAAAACAGACGCCAGCCCCAACTCCATCACAACCATGTCCCAGCCCAAATCCGCAATAGGATCGCTACCGGGCCTTACAGTCTGGCAGTGGAATTGCCACAGTTACAACAACAAGAGAGCAGTGCTGCAACAACACATCACAACGGTAACCAAGAAACCCGACACCATTCTGCGGCAAGAAGCGGTGAAGGCGACCCCAACCCTCGCTGGGTATCGCGCTCACGCTAGCTAAGCGGAGGGACGAGACGTCTGCACATTCGCCGCAAAGGGCTCACCTTCATTGAACACCAGCACAGACACGGCCGCAGCAGGGTGGACTACATCTTCACCGAAATCATCCCAAGCAAATAATGGAAAGGCAGTCTGTTCATTGCTAACGTCTACAGTAACCCCAAGCCCCAAACAGAAATTCAAGACCCTACTACACACAGCCAGCACCCAAGCCAAAGACAACACTTTGTTGATTGGAGGAGACTTCACCGCCTCCCATCGAGCGTGGGGTTACGTGACAGACACGGCCAAGGGACGGGACCTACTACAGGATACTCTGGACCACAACTGTACCCTGATCACGGATCCCGATCATCCTACCTGAATCGGCAACTCCGTAGCACGAAACACCACACCAGACCTTACATTCATCAACAACGACCACACCGGCAAAGTAACATGGCACAACACCGCCGTCGACCTGGGCAGGGACCACTGTATCCTCGAAATTACGATACCAACCAAGTCCGGGGCAACACCATTACACACAAGTGGACGGACTGGGACGGTTTCCGTAAGGGACGACCAACCGCAGCGCAAGACATCACAGACATCGAAACCTGGACGGCAGAGCTCCGCGATGCAGTGTACTCGGCCGCCAAGACCATCGAAACGGACGAGGACGTCGTAGCTATGGATAGCAGTCTGGCCCATCTGATCGAGGCCAAACGTTCGATAAAGACGCGCTGGAAGCGGCAACGGCTGAATCGCAAATTGAGAAAGAAGGTGGCCGACAAGGGGACCATTCAACATCACTGCAAGGTCATGTGCCGTTGAAGCGGAACGAAATCTGCAACCAAGCTGACAGGTAAGTTCATCGTGGCTGTACATGGAATCTATTTCGACACCTCCTAAACGAAACCAAGACCAAGCCACACCAACGCAACCGCCTGGCCTGTCTCATAGACACCACCACACAACAAGGAAAAGACGCCGTTATCAAGAACCTGGAAGCCAAGTATCTGCCACACACGCCAACGGAAACCCACCCGCCATACGGAGGTCTGCCCAACGCATGGCTCGACCGAGACATTGCCATGCCAGATGTACGGGTAGCACTGCACGAGCTAACACCCGCTCAGCAGCCGGCCCGGATCTCACTACCAACAAGATGCTACGCAATCTCGACTATGCGTCGATCGAGGCCCTAACCCGCTACTACAATGAATGCTGGCGTTCGGGCAAGCTCCCCGTACAGTGGAAAACGGCAAGAACAATTTTGATCCTGAAACCGGGCAAGCCAGCGGACATCGGCAACCTGCGTCCCATCTCACTCACGTCCTGCGTGGGCAAGGTGCTGGAGCACGTGGTTTCCAAGCGGTGGCACGAGTAGCTGCAGAAGGAAGACCTATATCCGAATTCGATGATCGGCTTCCGGCGCAGGCTCAGCACACAAGAGGCCATGCTACAACTCAAATAAGAAATCATCGACAACAGGACACAAGACAGCAAAGTAATTCTGGGGCTCGATCTACAAAGCGCAGTCGACAGCCAAACACAGCCATATTAGCACAGGTATCAAGACTCAACATGTCGGTAGCGAGTTAGAATTACATCTAAGACTTCCTGACCGACCGCACGGTGGAAGTGCACGCCGGAGACCTTAAGCTCCCCGAACACAAGCTCGGCAGCACGGGTACCCCCGGCAAGGTTCGGTCATCTCGCCATTGCTCTTCAACCTCGTCATGATCGGGGTAGCGAGGGCATTAGAGGGGACCGGCGTCCGGCATACGATCTACGCCGACGACATTAGCCTGTGGGCGGCCGGTGGCACCGACGCCAGCATTGAGCAGCAGCTAAAAGAGGCGGTTAGTGCCATCAAGCAGCACCTTGATGGCACAGGCATAGTGTGCTCGCCCGCCAAATCCGAGCTGTTCGTCCTCACATCGTTACGATCGAGACGGAAACGCCCTTCCTCTCGGGAGTGCGATCACATAAAGATCGTGGTTGCATCGGGGAAGCGCATCTCCGAAGTTCCCAAGATTAGGTTCCTGGGCCTGCTGCTAAACAAGAACGGCCGCAACGACGAGGGCATCAATAAGATTACCACCAAAGCAATGGACGCTACCCGGCTCATACACCGCGTCTCGACACGACGGGCAGGCATGCGTGAAGACGCGCCTCTTCTGCGCCTCTTCCAGTCGTTCGTGATCAGTCACATCGCCTACGCAGCGACCTACCCCAACTGTCAGGTCACTGATAGGACAAAGATAAACACTCTGATCAGACGGGTTTACAAGACGGCGCTGGGATTAATGGGGACCACGAGTACGGCTCGGCTCCTGCAGCTCGGCGTCCATAACACCTTAGAAGAAATAGCCGAGGCGCAGCTCACTGCGCAAATGGAGCACCTCTCTACCTCTATGACAGGCCGCAGTATACTGACGTCCCTGGGTTATAACCCCCGAGCTCCCAGTCGGCAATCGTGCAAGATCAGCGAGGAGGCCGTCGCATACCGGCACTGCTCACAGTGCAGGGGGTGGGAATCGCTTAAGCGATACATGTTTTTATTTTCACTCTCTTTGTCATAAGTAATGGAGATGTAACTAAATCATTGATATCATGTCGTTGTTTAAGTAGTCGAGCAGGATGAATAACTAAAGTTGTGAGAGATAAACTTCATGCGATGGTGGATTTTGAGTTGTAACATTCGACAGAACTTGGATGGCGCTGATCGATGGCGCGCTTCTTTTGATTTTGTTGTTCTCGTTGTAGAAGACATGATAAAGCACATCGTTGTTTCTTGAGGGGCACGCCGGTGTAAGGGAAAAAGAGATATCCGTTTGTTTGTGGCTGAAATGGCTAAAATTTAAAAAAAAAAAAGGAAGTTTGGGCTGGGTACTTACATACTTACAGACAAGCAACCACCTCAATGCAAATGCAGTGGTCGCGGAAAGGTGAGGGAGTTGAACTCATTTATCGTATTAAAAGTAATTTAAGCGCCACCATCGTTTTCACTTTTATCTCACATGGGCTAAGGAATGGTGCTTAGGACCAAAGGGTGTTTCCAATCAGCTGTTATTATTTTTTAATGCAGCATTCGATATGAGGTGCTTAAAATACAAAGGAAATTGTATGGATAGGTTCTTTTGCTGGTTAGATCTCTGCAACAAAACTAGTTTTGCTGTTCTGTGGTTCAAATGGAGCATTGTTGTCGCAAATCCAAGACGTCTGTGAGTAAAATAAGGCTCTATACCGCTTCTTTCTCAAAAAGGGCAGGTCAGAAAAGTTAAAACGAAGAGTCCAAGCTAGAAGAAACTGGGCAGGATATCAGCATTGTTGACTGTTTTTTTTTTCTTCTTTTCAAATATTCCCTCGCACGGCTCTCAGACGTCGCACAAAAGGGGGTCGTAGTTCATTTGATCAAAGTGACAGGCTTTAATTATTTATTAAATTTTCTTCATCATGACGAGACATCCATCGTCGGCGCCAGGCTGCCTAATTCATAACCTGGACGGGTGTTTCATCCAAACTACTCTGAAAGGCATCAACTTGAACAAAATTCTCGGCTTATTCCATTTCTTTTGCATAAATTGACTGAACTCGGTGGTCGATATATAGTTGTTTAGGGTGTAAGAATTGTGCTGAATTTACCTACAGTAACTTCTAGTCAATAAAGGCAACGTTTTAAACAACGTTGTTAATTAAAAATGCTCCAATTTCTTATTAGACCAGAAATGCAACATTAAATCACTGCAAAGGTAAAAACCCACCTCTCAGTAAACCA
The DNA here is from genome assembly GCF_055883805.1 of Amblyomma maculatum. Taxonomy (NCBI): domain Eukaryota; kingdom Metazoa; phylum Arthropoda; class Arachnida; order Ixodida; family Ixodidae; genus Amblyomma; species Amblyomma maculatum. The sequence continues at coordinate 159,553,532 of NC_139344.1, read as the reverse complement.
GTAGATAACAGCGCTTTCGAAATAAAGCGTTAGCCACAAGTTCGATAAAATACAGAATAAATAGCCAGTATTATTTGTATACAGCAACCTTGCAACCCCGACATTCTTAAAAAAAATGTTACCGTATAAAACGGCATAATTCTGGTAATATTAGGTAGTCGATGCTATATTTATCCCTTTATGTTCTAGATGTGAGACAGACAAGCACTTGAACTATTTGCTTCACGCAAAATCATTAGTAATCTAATTCACTATCAGACGTTATCAGTGCAGTAAAGCGGCAAAGCCCTTCAAGCTGAATAAATTAGTGAGCATCCAACTTTCTTAATTATAACAGTATGCACCTTTCGTGTCCTCCTTTCCTTCACCCCCCAATAAGAAAAAATATGCCCACATTGATCAAGGCTGGAGCTAGCCCATTCCCGCTGGTGGTACCTTATTGGCCGCCTACGCAGCAACCTAAGAACAGGGCCTTCGTGCGTCTCCGCACGGCTTCTATGAAAAATAGGCACAATGTATATTTTAATATTTTCGTCGCGTGTCACTATGGTCACATTCGGGGCTGAGCAAACTTTTTGAAACAAATTGCGCTTTCTAATAAGACTTAATTGGCCCCTTCTGCTCTTAATGATTTAGCGAAACTACGGTCATTTGACGTGCACTTGCGCTTTAAACGTTACTTCACCGCAAACCGAGCACTTCATCCCTTATTTACCCTGATGGACAATTGAAGTGGCCCTGCGTTGTGTAGCTCGTTAATTTTACTGCGGCTTTTTTTCCTTATTTCCTTTTCCTAGCGGGAACGTGCACGCATGCACGCACGCACGCACGCACGCATGCACACACTAGGTACTTCTACTGGGCCATAGGTTGTAGTTCAATAATGAGAGTGTTGAGAATTCAAAGATGGAAAAAAAATTGCTTACTGGCATTACGAAGAATGCCAAGGGAAACCTACCACCGACGATGAGAGAAAGCATCATTTATCTCAAACAGCTGAGTCAAAGAGCGCCAGTTCCATGAACCGGAACACAACCAACAGGTAGGCAGACGCCGGTGCCACCCTCACTCCGCCGCCAAGACCTTATGAGCGCTTGAACCTCAGATGCGAATCTACACAGTTGTCTACTTTCCTGGCCGGGTGCCCTTTGTTACTATGGGCAAGGTGTGTTTATGCGGCAAAACAGTTCTACTTTTCAGCACGTACTAGCTATATACTAAGGCCGCCCCTGTGGTTCAGGAAGAGCTTCCTTGTTCGATCTGGAACGTCAGGTCAGGATGATTTTCCTGATAGCTCAGATACTTCGTCTGCCATTACCTGTATAGATGCTGCGGCGAAGTCTGCTCAAGAGCCAGACAAATTTATTCAAGTGCCATCGAAGCGTCGCCGCAGCTCGAGGCGGTCGAATTTCAGTGTCGACGCAACTAACGCTTCTAAAGCGCCCAAGTGCAACCTCACAGTAATCATAAAACCAGTAGATACCGGATATCGTATTACTCGCTTTAATCCGCTGGCAATGAGGCAAGCATTTGAATCTCTGGGTCCAGATGCCATCCTTCAAGTTCGCCCCAACGAGCGGCTTAATCTTCTGGCAGTTGACACCCGAACCGCGGTCGCTACTGAACGCCTTTTACAAATACGATCAATAGCAGGAATTGCAGTGCAAGCATACGAGCCCCGACCAAACAACTGTGGCGTAGGAGTAATCAAGGGTGTACCCCTGGATCTTTCTCAAGAAGATATCTACTCGGCACTATTGCAGAGAGTTCCAATAAAATCGGTGCGCCGTCTGGGAAATTTCGAAAATATCCGCATTGTGTTTGTGACAGAATCTGCGCCAGAATACGTTATTCTTGGATATACAAGATACCGTGTGCATGAATACATCCAAAAACCACGACAATGTGGTAGATGTCAGCGCTTCGGCCATGTGACTACTGCTTGCCGACTAGCCTTGCGCTGCCCACGCTGTGGGGGAAATCATGACCGTACCACGTGCCCAAGTGACATCCCCATTTTTCCCAACTGCGGAAAGCAGCATGAGGCAACGTTTTCCAGCTGCACTGCCTACCAAAAGGAGAAACTAATCTATAAGTACAAGATATCCAACAATACCGACTACAAGTCAGCAAAAGCTGCTTTAATTGACCAAAATCAAATCAGGAGTAGTCATCAGAGAAAAAAATCATTGACGGGAAAGAAATCACAAGGACAGTCACAGAAAGATGATGCTGGTCACCCAAGAATTGATGACGTGGTTGAATTTCCTCCTCTTACACAACAATCAGAGGTTCAACAACCATCTGTACCAAGCCCACAAAAAATTACTGTACAGCAGCCTCATTCGAGGTGTGCATCCCGGAACCGCTCATGCGAAACCTCTATTCGCAGAAACTCTGACATTTCTAGTTCCCAACTGTGCTCACTTGTTGAGGCTGTTCGTGCTTTTCTTATACCACTCTCCTCGCCGGTGGCGAAAGCCATCCTTACAATTCTTGATTTCATATCTCCTCTCCTCGCGCAATGGCGGTAGCAGACAATCAGTCGTCTGCTGCACCCAGCGTGCAATCCATCCGAAATAAGGCCACCATCTTTCAATGGAATGCCTGCAGCCTCCGCCCCCGTCTCTCTGACTTTCTACACTTCGTCTTCAAGCATCGTTTCCCTATAATTGCTATATCAGAATCTCGGCTTAATACTACAATCCGTCTCTCAGGCTACACAGTACTGCAATCAACAACTGGTACAGGCCTCAGTAAAGTTCTTCTGGCTATCCGGAAAGACGTCAACTTCATCCAGCATCCCATACCAACTGATCCACATAATGAGTACGTTGCAGCCACTTTAAAGTGCATGAACATGCAGTTTACAGTAATTGCTGCCTACATACCACCTCGTGCTAATTTCAATATTGAACGCCTACAAGATATCATGCGAAGTACCCCTGCGCCACACATTATAACGGGAGATTTCAACGCACTTCATCCTGCTTGGGGAGGCGTCAGATCGACAGCCAGAGGCCGGCAGCTATTCGACTTCGCACTTTCCAACAATTTATTATTTCTCAACGACGGCCAAGCAACTTACTATCAAGGAGCACGGTCCAGTGCTCTTGATATCTCCATGATCTCTGCTGATCTGTCAGCTTCAACAACCTGGTCCGTGGACATCGAGACTCATCACTTACCTACATATATTGAGGTTTGTGGCTTTTCTCTTGCCTCTCAGCGGCATAAAGTTCGCTACACGAACTGGGAAGCTTTCGCTGATGCCGTAGAAAAGCAGGATCTGTCAAACTTAAATTATGACTCCTTCATTGCTGCAGTAGCACATGCTCAAACATTGCACACGAGAGTCCTCCACCTGCCAAAGATGTACTCAGCTGTTGACGCCGAATATGAAAAACTTCGAGCAATACGTCGCAGAGCAGAAAGACGAGCGCGCAAGACACTTTCTAGAGACGATATCCGGACTCCTAGGCGAGCACAAAAACACGTTCAACGCCATTTGGACAAGCTAGAAAGAAGGAAATTGACATCTTTTTGTGCAAAATTAGATCCTAGAAAGCCACTATCTAAAGTATGGAGTATTGTACGAAGCTTAAGAAGTCAGCCTTCACAACTACATCCTTTCGAGTGCGTGGCTCTAAATGCCAATACTACTTGTCTTCATGTAGCAGAGACTTTCTGTTCAAAGATGATTGCTCCATTAGCAGCTCCTTGACTGCAAAATGTGCTCCCCACCTTTGTCCCGTCGCCCAACACTTATTTCCTAGACGAATTGTTCACTATGGAAGAACTCCAAGCTGCGCTAGCAGTTACCAACAAAAGATCTTGCCCAGGGCCTGACCATGTTAGCTACACTTCGCTGTCGCGTCTTGGAAGAAAAGCCAAAACTCAGCTGCTTACCATCTATAACAACTCTTGGATAACTGGCAGCCTTGTAGAGAACTGGAAGACTGCGCGCGTAATACCCGTTCTTAAACCTGGTAAGCCATCAATTGATCTAAACGCTTATCGTCCTATTGCACTGCTAAGCTGTGTTGGGAAATTGATGGAAAAAATGGTTCATTCACGCCTTACCTGGGACTTGACGAATAGGGGAATTTACCCTCCATCAATGTCTGGCTTCCGAAAAGGCCGAAGCAGTATTGATAATGTTATTGCTCTTGCCAACTGTGTCAGGCACAGCACAGCTGAGCGGTCTCTAATTATTGCCGTTTTTCTTGACGTTAAAGGAGCATTTGATAATGTCACGCACGAGGCGATTCATTCAGCCTTGCGTTCAATTGGCATTGCTGGACGAATGTATAACTGGCTTTCTGATTATCTTCGTGATAGGACCATTTACGTGTCAACAGATCAAGGTGACACGTCCTTACATCATGTGTCTCGTGGCGTTCCTCAGGGAGGGATTTTAAGTCCAACCCTCTTCAATATATCTCTTCTTGGTTTGGACAGGTCCTTGCCACCTACTGTTCAAATCTCCCTCTACGCAGATGACATCTGCATATGGTGCTCCGGAAGAAACAGGCGCATTGTGCATGCTCGGCTACAAAAAGCAATAGTTGGCATTGCATTATTTTTAAACAAGCGAGGTCTTGTTATATCTCCGGAAAAGTGCGCAGCAATTTCATTTTCACGACGTGATCTCTCCCGTTATGTACTGAAAGTTGCTGGCACTCCTATACCGTATGTCAACCATCAAAAATTTCTAGGTGTGACCTTTGATAGGTCTCTTTCATGGTCACCACACGTTCAACAACTTAAGACCAAACTCTCTTCATACGTATCTATATTCCTTATGCTCTCAACGACCAGAAGAGGCTGCTCTACCGATTCCTTATTACGGCTTTATGGAGCACTTTGTGAAGGTCTTCTGCGTCATAGCCTCCCTGTTCTTCAAGGCCTCTCGCAGTCAAGCATTAAACTACTTGAAGCCATACAGGCCAAAGCTTTGAGAGTGTGCCTTGGTCTTCCAAAAAACACTTCCACAGTGGGAACTCTGGCGGAGAGCAGACGTCTATCTGTAACCGTGCTGATACCGCAGGAGCTGCTCCGCGCCCAGCTGCGCTTTGCACGTGAACCTACCCACCCGTTTTCAGAGCAAAGCATGACATCACTCTCCAATCTACTGCCTGCGCAATATCAACGCGCAGTACCGTCATCTTTCCCACCATGGAGGATTGCTTCATGGCAAATTTCGACAACTATACCTGGCATCAAAAGAAAAGCCCACACCCCAGGACCCGCACTTAAATACTTCGCCCTTGAGCACATCTGTGCACGCTACAGTCATCATTGCCACATCTATACTGATGGCTCTGTCACAGCTATTTCTTCATCCATCGGCGTGTGGATACCATCAATGCACACCACAATCTCGGCAACACTCAGTCATCGCACTTCAGCTGTGGCTACTGAGTTAACAGCTCTGAGAGAAGCAATTATATATATTCTACAACAACGCCCTGCAGCATGGGTTATCTTCAGCGATTGTCGCGCTGCACTACAATTGCTTAAATCACCAATAATTCAGGAAGAGCTCGTCATTGACATAAATAAGCTACACACAGAGGCCTATGACCTGAGTCACAGCATTGTGCTACAGTGGTTACCTGCTCACTGCGGCATCGCGGGCAACGACCTCGCAGACGCCGCTGCAAAAGAACTAAAAGATTCCACAAGGACAATTTCAATACCATTCTCACGAAGAGATGCAGCAAGACTTAATTGTAGCAACTGAATCATGGCGATTGCAACGCTCTCTGTGGTGTGACCAGAACCATCAATATCGACCTCTACACCGAATAGATCCCACTTGCGTCTTTCGAATTGCTCACAATTTGAACAGGTGGCATCGAAACTGTCTACACAGAATCCGCTTGAATGTGTCATACACAAACTACTTCCTACATAAAATAGGCATAGCGAGCAGGCCTCTGTGCTCTACATGTGATGTGTGTGAAAATTTTGAACATTTGGTAACCTCCTGTCAACGGTTTACTGCACATCGCAGGACACTGCGCAATAATTTAAGCTTACCTAAATTGAAACAACCTTGCGCCTTGAACATGTCCTGGGTCCTTGGTGCGACGGATCGTCTGCTGCGCGAGCTACCAAGGCCTTACTAACTTTTCTTAAGGACACAGGGTTGATTAATACTCTTTAAAACTCATCTGTGTGTGATTATGTGCGTGTGAAAGTTAACTTTTCTTAAGGACACAGGGTTGATCAATACCCTTTGAAACTCATCTGTGTGTGCTTATGTGCGTGTGAAAGTGTGCGACACCGATTCTCTTTTTTTCTCATTTATTTCCCCTTCCCCTCCCACACTCTGTCACTCTCATCCCTCAACCCTCATCAGGAGTAGCATGCTAGGCTTACCACCAGGCAGACATCTCCTGTTGCCATTAAAATATATATATCTCTCTCTCTGGAACGAGCATCGTACACGTCCTCGATAGCACGTTTGAAGAGCACACAGATACAAAAATTAAACGTTTGTCGGTCAGGACGAACATGTACATTTAAAAAGAGAGCTCGAACTAAGCAGACGTGCGGGCCGAAACAAAGGCGGCCTCCTCGCATACTTCATTTGCTGTCTAGGGACCGAGATCTTGCTTGCGGGGAGGTATGTGTTAAGAGCATATGTGCTGTTTGAACACAAAAGCATGGCTCAGTGATAAAAGGTAGTATAGGCGAGTAATAGTAGCATACCGAGATGTTTCGAGAAAACGGATGGTAGATTGTTTTTTTTTTTTTTTGTTTTTTGTCCAGCCACTCAAAGGTTAGGCTAAAAAACTCGTGGACATCATTTTGAAGGAGCAACATTTCAGAAACTGAAACCCGAATCAAACTCACACCAGCACCAAAGCCTCTGCAGCCCGCTTGGAGCTGCATGTTTCACATCGTGCTTGTAAATTTTCATGGCGGAAATATTAACGTAGTGCATGACCTTTCCTTGGCGCTGGTCTCACTTTGTTCAGTTTTCTCTTGAAACAATTCGTAGTAAACAAAGAATTTCCACTCCCACGCTTTTTGCTTCATCTTTTATGTCTACGTTTTCTGTTTCAGGCTGTCTGATTCTTTAATGCGAACACAAAAGCAAATATGTTTCACTTGGTTTGGTTTACGGGGTTTAGCGTCACATAGCGACTCAGGCTATGAAATAAGCCGTAGTGGAGGGCCCCGGAAATTTTGACCACTTGGGGTTCTTTAATATGTACTGACGTAGCCCAGCAAGCTTTGCTTTTAGCCTCAATCGAAAAGCGGCCGACGCGGCCGGAGGCAAATATTTAGACAGACGCGACTTAAACGGAAACTTACTTTTTTGTGCGCCCCCTCAGATCTGTTCCTTAGAACTTCTGGTTTCTTGTCGGATTTATCAATGCCTTCTTTTATTTCTCTCTTTCCCATACACCTTCGAGTGGAAACATCAAAAATTCATCGTGTTGTGTGACATTCCCGTTCGTTTTTCTGCACTTCCGTCATTCATCCATCCAGCATAAAGGATAGAAAAGACTGGTGAACTCCTTTCTAAATCTGCTTGACTACTCCTTCAAAGAGTGCCGCGCTGCCCCAGGTCTACTTTCTTTCTGAGAGAAACTACCTATAAGAAACATAGAAAGTAAATCCGTCTGCTAGCTGTCATTAAATATTCACGCTTCTTTCCGCATAAGAAAAAAAAGAAAAAAGGCTGTGAATGTTCTTCTTCCCTCTCGGCCTTTTCCTGGCATTATCTCAATGAAGTCACGTTTTCCTGTCCGCTTCCTTTGCGACATTCGAATGGTAGACAGCTCAGTCGTCAATTTGGAGTTTTAAGATAGCTCCGTGCTGCCGGCTGATCCTCTCCCCCGTGACAAACGCCTCCGATAAGCTGAAAACAGGGCGCGAAACATGGGCGTTTCTTCCGCTCTTTCAGGATAGTGTTATCGAGAAATTCTAAGTAAATACCAATCCGTCAAATAAAATGAAAAAGTAAATAAAGCGTACAAGCTATTCATTTCCAACAAGGTAAAATAAAAGGCAAGAGCAAAGCTCCTCCCCCTTAAGGAAATATAGAAAGCAAACAGCAGGTCGGGCGGAGCCGAAACTCAGGTGACGCGCCAAATGGTGGCAGAGTACCTGTTCATGACAGCTGCAGAAGCGAGCACGACCACTTCACAAAAGGTCCGCTGGCAGGGAGGAATCGGGCGCACAAGAGGCAGAGGAGAAAAAGCAGTGCGAGGCGAGAAGCGAATCGCGTGTCGAAAGGGGCCACTGATCGATCTTGGGTGCGACGCGTCGAAAGATTCCGCGACATCATTTGCACTAACGTACATCGATGCATCATTTGTCTGTGGGCATCGATAACTATTCCTCTGGCGGGACGGCCAAGAACGTCTCGCCCAAATAATACAGACCGATGACGTGACAGAGATCGATTTGCAAGGCTAGCTCAGACGGAGAGGAACGCGCCCTGCGAGCAAGGGAGCATCTCCGCTTGTTGCGACTGCTCGAAGCAACTGCCCCTTTCAGAGACTCTTCTGTAAGCGGAAGACGCTTTCTAGTTGTTTTTTTCTTGACCGGTGAGTCTGCCTTCGACAGAAGGAAAACAGTGCCTAATGTTGTATTTTAGTCCTGATAAGTATTTTTTTTTTTTTTGCCCTGTGAAAAGCAAGCGATCGTTCGGTAGTTTCTTTCACAACAACCTCTACCAGTTCCAGTTGTCCTGAAAGAGATTTTTTTTTTTTCTCGGTCAGATGATCTGTTGATAATTATAGCAGGTTAGTGTCATTCACAAGCTCCGGTATCGTCGCATCATTGCCTGGCCGGTTAGCCTTAATCACTTTAGAAAATTCTCTCACCTTTGGCCCACCAAAAGCGTACTTGATAAAGGTCGGCAGTTGGACCAGTTGGGAATATGAGAACAACAGGCAGGTTCACCAGACGTGCGCTTTTACTTGCCTTACACACTCACAAGCACCGAAATGATCTGTAATATTGTCATTCAGTTTTTTCTTTTACCGAGACTGAGAAGTGCGAGAGAAGCTAAGATATCCGGGCATCTCAGTAACAAATTTCCACATGTGCACTTATCGTTTGTGACGAGGCAGAGAAGCCATCTTTAACGTGGTAATGGCCTTTGTTCTGTGGCTACATTGTGCTCACTTCTGCGGCACTGCGAATAATCTGCCTCCCCTCGCTTTGGACTGCCGCTGACCATTTTCCAAAGTGTGTTTATGCCTTCAGTTTCAAAAGTCCCTTCCAAGTCGCTTCGGGTGGTTTGTCGCAATTTGTATTCCTCGAGGTCTCTCTCACGCTGCGAAAGTGGTGGCGACTAGATGATATTGCGAGCCTTTTATGAGCCAGCTTACCTACCTTGAGGTCCTACCACCGCTATGAGACAAATACCCATAAATTCCGTGCAAGCGCCTTCTTTTCAACATGGAGTTGCTTACTTACGCAAAAATTTTCATCTATCATATGATTCCCCATAAAAATCTGTATATTTGCAGATCCTCTGCCGACATGTTTGTAGTTGCCTGTTATTTATTTTCAAAAACAGACTATTGGTTTCCTGTGGTAGTCTTAATTACTCGAAGCGAGCGCAGGGCAGCTTTAAAAGCAAGAATTTGCTATGCCTTGGAATGTTATACTATTCCCATAAATATGTTCGTAACAGTACCTTACAGTATTCGACAACTACTTCGAAATTAAAAGCAATGGCCAGAAAAGCTGGACCTAAACACGACCCAGAATTAAGTGTTTCTTGCGCGGAACCTTCCCACACTCATATCAGTACAAAGTTCACACTCGGTGCTTCGCAGATCAGACTTAAGTATTCGTGAACAAGGATTCTTATCTCGAAACTTTAGGCTATGCTTGACAGGTAGTGAGGCATAAGAATCTAGAGACTAGGAAGAGTTAATTTGCACTTCCTTAATTAGTCAAGGAGACAAACGTTCGTGGACTTCGTTAACCTGTTGATAGAGGATCTGGGCTTCTAACAGACAGTCCTGGGTACATCCATAATCGTGCACAGCTGTTAGAGGTTGAGTTAACCTACTAAGACTCATTGCCTCGCGGATCTGTCTTTGAGTCGTTGGTCCCCGATGGGTGCGTGTGCGCTGTTAAATATTCGTATATTTCCACTCTGGGAGAAACCCAATGTCTCTTGCGGTTTTGAGGTAGCAAAAATGAGGAATTAGCTGCGTTTTATTAGGGCCATAGCCTTCGTCTCTGCGTACGCTTAATCTGCGAAACTGTAAATGCTTTGGGCCATCGACTGAGCATATGAAATAAAACTTGCAATAGCAACAAAGGGACGCGTTAGCGACGGACAGTGGCTGTCATCTTTGTGTTTTGATTAAAGCAAGTTGTTTGTCACTGTGAGGAAAGTTCTGTTCCACACTTGATCACCTAGTGTCCTCCTTAACCATATGTATTTTAACAGAAGCGCTATGATGGGAACATTCTGCAAAGGTACTTCGCAAATTATAGGGTGAACGTTTCAAATTGTCGCTGAGCAACAAAGCAAGCATGCTACAATATTCGTTGTTTATATATCCCGAGGCTTGTTTACGTCACTGGGAATATAGATAAAGGCTAAACATCACCTTGTGTTGCGGGTTGGCGTCTAATGTGCACACGAAGTACGAGTAGCGCAATGTTTCGGATTTATTTTCAGCATTCTCAATGCACAATGTATGTTAATGAGGTGACAACAATACGAGCAA
>NC_139344.1:159360311-159540311 GCF_055883805.1 Amblyomma maculatum | reverse complement strand
GCTGCGGGTCACCAAAAACGACTGGCTGCTGACGTGTTTCTCGTGCTCACACTTTTTCGCGCTAATGAGAAACGATTGCTTCGCGTGAAGTTTTGGCTGTATTGAGTGAGGATATATTCGATATCTTTGCATACTCCTAGGGACAACTTACAAGCACAAATTCTCAGCACGAACAGACTCGAGAAGTCTTGTCTACAGCGCTTAAGCTGCGCTCTGCAGAGCCAAGGAGGCGGGTACGGGGATTCACAGAATATATATCTGCGATCGAGCGCCGCTGCAGAGGCATGTAAACGGCAGCTGCACGAGCGTCATGCCCGTAAAAGATCAGCCACGCTAATATTCCGCACTGTATATACTGGCCTCTATACACTTCCTTCGTTTACTTGTCCAATACACGCGGACGGCACACTGCGGAATGGGCTCAGGGGCATAATGACGAGGATAATTTGAAGCCAATACTGCCAGGCTATTCTCACGGTTTGGAAAAATGGAGACATGCGAACGTGAGGGAAGAAATAAAAAAGAAATGAAGGAAACGACAGACGCATACGTCATTATTTCAGCGTATTTCTCTCCCATAGTAAGCCCAGAATGCCTGAAGGGCGAAAAACGTAGCGCGTGCCTCCTTCTGCTAGAGGCACTTGACAGATTTGGAATAGGGTCCAAGAGCATATATAGAAAGACGCAGACCGTATCTGGCCACATCGTTCGCCTTTTCAGCGTAGTATCCTGCGTTTGGGTCCTGGCGCCCCGATATGACAGATAGGGTCACGATACTCTAAAGCACCTGTACCGCTAATGCTACCGCTGACCGGATAGCACGCTCCGCGACCGCGCATGCGAGATAGCAATCAGGTGGTGCCAGGAGCCAGCTAGCAGCGCGCGCACCTGTACCAACCAAACAGGGCGAGCACAAGGCAGCGCAAGGTACGCGGTAAGCGGTAGGAGTATGCGCTATGTAGAAAGGTATTTGCTAGAAAACTTAGTGGTTCTCGTTATACAATGCTGTTTCAGCGAAGTATGCGCAAACTTCGTTACTTTCGTGGAAGCTCAACAGCGTATCGTTAGAGCTGAAGGCGCAATGTTTCAGGGAGAGTTAAATATATATCGTACACGTTATTGTATTATTTTTGACCAAAAGATGCCATTTTATAACGCTCTGGTGACGCTGACGTCGAATTTGTACTAGATAGGGCGTAGCCTGTGAGCTAAGTTTAGTCTACATTGTCATTGTTTGTTGTGTTTCAGTGAAGAAGCCGTCGCTAATTTGTTACCGTTGCTGAAAAGAAAACCTTAATACCGAGTCACTTTCATCAGCTAGGAAAGTGAGCCGCGCGCTCCGTTGGCATTATATTTACGTGACATTTCGAATACTAAAACGGTAAGCCACTACGCTAAAACTACCGAAAATACCAGTTCTTCTTAAACTGAATGCATTGTGCCGGGAACACAAGCCAGCCACACTCTTTTTATGTGAAATTAAACGTTTTCTAAAATCGATCCACCCATGTTCGTTAATTTAATGCAGGCGCACTGTAGCGAATCAAGTGCCCTTCTTGTTGAGCTGTTCTGTTCATCAGAGGGCCTGTCTACATCACTTGAAAGCAAAAGCGTGCAGTCATCTGAGACAGTTATTTTCTTACCTAACCACTTCACTTATGCAGAGCGGATGAACAGTGCTTAATGTGTCTAACGATCCGATATGCCTGCATTAAAAAAAAAAAAATCATCTGCAGTACGGCAGCGGGAACAAGTATTGCTGAACACAAATAAAAATAAAAATATTGCCACATTTGTAATTTTTGTTTGCTTTAATTTAAATATCAAACATATTTGACTAGACATATCAACGCTATACAAGTACATTAGTCAACAAGGATCTAAACAACTTCTTGAATATTTGTCCTTGTAGCCTAGAAGCATGTAATGCTGAAATATATTTAGGTTATTGAATTCTGATCTGGTGGCGTGATCTCTGAAGGAGGACATCTGGACCTCAGGACAAGAGGATATGAAATTCCTTCTTCCGAGCAAACCCCTGCTCATCTGATCAGTCAAAATGCCTAACGTCAAAACAAAATGAAGCAAATTTATTAAAAAGAAATCAAATTAAAGACAAGTAGGTTTATTTTAATCTAACCTGCTATCCAGTTTTCCTATCCACGTAACGCATAGACTATTATTGGTTATTATTTAAGAGCGAAGCTTTGTAGCTATAAATTTAACTTTGAGATCACACCCTTATTGATGGATATCTCAAAGGATTAAAAGAAGACTTAGGCGATATAAACCGAGCCTGCAAGGAGCTCTTTCGAGCAAGAGCGCACATGGTCCGGCTGGCATAATGTTTCCGGTTGTTTCTCGGCGCAGGTTTCCCTTTCTTTTGGATGAAAACAACAGGTCTCACCTCTAAATTGCGCCGCTTTCACTTTTTCAAATATATCATGTTAAGTATGCACAATTAAAGACAATCACATTGCGCATTATAAGTAGGTGCGCAAAAACATTGTTATTACTTAATCTTCGCTTTGCCCAAAACGACTAAGGACAAAAGCCATCAGCAACTTGCACAATCGCCCAAGTCATTGTAGGGAACACACTAGAGGCATGCTGCAGTTGTAGGCTGGCCGTGCGCCCGACTTGTTTTTCTAAGAAACATGGGCATACCTGGCCACGCTGGCGAGTCGTCATACTTGTGAAATAGAAGCAATTATGCCGGCATAAGTATGTCATCTGCTGAGTAATGTATCCATGCCACATTCAGCGGGTGCTGTCATGTTATGCACAAAAGCCTTTCTTTGCCCGCGGCTACAACAACCTTTTTAGGCCACTCTTAACATCGCAGTCTAGCGCGCATTGATGTGGCACGGTCGTGACGGTGTGTGGCGGTGTGACTCTACAACTAATAAAGTTTGTTCCAACGCTGCCTATATTTTAAAGCCAGTCTCATACTGCTAGCTTCGCAACAGGGCTCCGTTGACCGTGTTCGTTAACTCGTTATCCGTTGCGATATCTTACAAGAGAAGGAGGAGGGGGGGGGGGGTACCTAAGTTTTAGCGAAGTTCCTGGCATAGCTGGCGAAGGCTAGGTTATAAATCGAAATGCCGCCTCACGATGAAAGACAACGAGCACTTTTTCACCTATTTGTCGTGGCATGCCCATAGTCATGGCGTACTCCTACCTCTCACTACACGTATACAGGCCAATCTCGAAGGCTAGCCAATAAAAGGGCGGAAGAAGGATAAGTAGGGAAGGGTTCGATTTGAAGAAGCGCGTTCGTCTACGCTTAGTGTTCCAAAAGTAATACCTCTAATTTTTCAACATGATTGTTAAAGGCCACCTTCTCCAGAATATCCGCCGTCGGCATTGTCGGCGTTGTTGGCGTTGTGAGTGTAAGGTCACGGGCATGCCTCAGGCAGTTGATAGTTGATATGGCGGTGCGCCATATCAACTAAGAAGAATAAGATTGGGATGGAGCGCATTTGGCAAGCACTCGCAGATTATGACTAGCAGCTTACCGGTATCGCTCAAGAGGAAAGTATACAACAGTTGCATCTTGCCTGTACTCACCTATGGGGCTGAAACGTGGAGGCTAACCAAGAGAGTTCTAGTTAAGTTGAGGACAACCCAGAGGGCTATGGAACGAAAAATGGTAGGGGTAACATTAAGAGATAGGAAGCGTGCAGAGTGGTTCAGAGAAATAACTCAAGTTACCGACATTCTAGTGGAAATTAAGAAGAAGAAATGGACATGGGCAGGACATGTAGTGCGAAGAGAGGATAACCGATGGTCGCTGAGGGTAACAAACTGGATTCCAAGGGAAGGAAAGCGTAGCAGGGGGCGGCAGAAAGTTAGGTGGGCGGATGAGATTACGAAGTTCGCAGGGGTCAAGTGGATGCAGCTAGCACAGAACCGGGTTAAATGGAGAAATATGGGAGAGGCCTTCGCCCTGCAGTGGGTATAATCAGGCTGATGATGATGATGATGGCGGTGCGCTTACTGGTCGATTTGTTCTGTGACGTCACGATACCGCATGATATGCCCGAGTTGGCAGGTGCCGCCCACTCTGCCTTCGACTTTGAAATGAGAAGGTTAGATTGAAATCCAGCCACCTAGGACCTTTCGATCCCAAGCTTGGTATGCTACCCCCAGGCCACACTGGCACGTTCGTGCGGCTGGGTTAAAGCGAGGATGTCGGGGGGTCTTTCATATAGATGGTAGCTTACGACTGCATACCAATGAGTATTTTTGAGATAACAGAGGCGCAAACTAAAAAATTAGTAAGCAAGCGAGTAGCAAAGTGCAGATAAAGGAACGAGGATCCGCAAGCTTGAGCCGGTAGACGGAGCGATTAACGCTTTCGCTGCATGCGCGAAGATTCAGAATACCCCCATACACACCCCCTCGTTTTCTCCCCGATAATTGTCTATTTGAAATTTTTAAAATTCACAACCATTATCAGCCGCATATCTGCCGTACCTGCATTACTTTTCAACATTATCTCTGGCATTGCGGATGTATTCGAGCTCCCGGAGAACAAACGCATGCGTGCCCTACTTGCAAGCTTGCACAACGCGGTTACGTTAAGGGCCCCGTGTCGCAGAAAAGTTCGTATCGGCGTTGTTCTCCTTTGTAACGCGAAAATCTGTGAGTAAGCAAAGAAATAAAATTTTCTCCGGATGTACGGGGAATCAAACTTGAGACTGCGAGGCGATCACGCAGCCTACAGAACGTTGCTACATTCGAGTTAAGGTGCGTCAAGCGGATGATTTGCCGTATACGACTGTATGCTAACGCACACATGTGTCATCAGAAAGGAACTATTACAGAACTAGTAATTAAGCGCGAAACAAATTAAATTTCCGCTAATTTCCCTCTTCGGTGCATGCAGTTTTAGCGCCAGCATGCGGTGCCCACAGGACAACCGTGGTATCGTATACTGTGCTGCCGCATCAGACAGCGCGCAATCAGTATAAAATGAACGTAGTTCTCGCATAAATGGACGTGGACCTGACCTATTTTTTGAATTATACATATGCGATGGTTACGCTTCCGTTTACCAGTGCGGGATGTTCTCATTGCCATCGTCGTCTCTTATGAGTATAACATATGATGCATCTATGCCTACTCCTGCTCGGCATGCATTCTTCTACTAGTGCCAATGGTAAATCTACGTCTGGTTTTCGGTGACGGGGTCGCCCAAGTTACCCTGAAGCCGAGAATGTGGAGGCAAAGGCTAGGCATGCAGAAACGATGAGGGTTAGGCGGTGCGGAAATGCCGAGATGCGGGCACGAGAGGCGGAGGAAATGCGACAGAAGCGGGCCGGAGACGGGGATCGTCGCAAAAAGCGCGTTCTGGTGAATGCGCACAGGGGCGCTGCAATTTCACAATTCGGCGTCCGAGCTCAGCGCATGATCGACGTCAACGCCTGGCAGGCAATAAAGAAAAATATTAACAACAAAAAAATGAAGTGTAAAAATACCGCGCACGCGCGTGTGTGTGCGTGCGTGCGTGCGTGCGTGCGTGCGTGCTTGCGTGCTTGCGTGCTTGCGTGCTTGCAAGCGCACGTGCGGTTTGGTTTGTGGTGTTTAACATCCCAAAGCGACTCGACTATGAGAGACGCCATAGTGGAGGCCTCACAAAATTTCAACCACCCGGGGTTCTTTAACGCGCACTGACATAGCACAGCACGCGGGCGCCTAGCTTTTCACCTCCATCGAAAAGCGACTGCCGCGGCCGGGATTCGATCCCACATCCTTGGGCACACCAGCCAAACGCCCCAACCACAGCACCACCGTGGCGGGGTCCATGTGTTCCTAGACTGCTTGGATCCCATCTTTCATTGGGATGTGCTCCAAAAAAAAAAAAAAAAAAAACTTAAAAAGAAAGCAGTTGCCCTGGACTCGTACGGCGTACGCTTCTTGCCAGTGGATACCGCTGATGATACACCTATAACCTCATTGTGATTCTGGGCCTCCAGGTGTGTGGAAAGCACGAATGCAGTTCGACACGCAGGCATGGTTATTCGCCCGGTTCGTGAACAGTTTACTGAGAGTGTTATGTGCTGATGAAATGTGTATAAAGCACTACCTGATCCATCACAATGAATGCCTGTATTGGATGAGTTGGTGTTGTTAACACAATTTTAGTACCATGTTGGCCAAAACGTAGCCGGCATGATTTTATTTACTGTAACACCTTGATTTTAATGTCCGAACCGGTAAAAAGAAAAAAGAATCATTGGCGCAGGTGTAGTGCCTCTCGCTTTCGGCCGAAGGGTGAGACGTTCGATTCACTCAATTTTCCACGACTCCACCACTTCCACCACTTGACTACCAGATTTTCCTTCTTAGAAATGTTTTTATACGTATAGCTTCATTATTACATGACGACCTCTCTCGCACAATTAAGATTTTTCTGCTAAACGCGACTCTAAACGCTGTAGCACTGAAAACTGGTCCGCGGTTTCTAGTTCGTAAAAACAAAATATAAAGAGGCTCAAGAGTAAAGCCACTCCGGGTGTATTTACGTATCGAAGATGTGGCCTTATACAGAGTGCTTCTACTAACTTGAACCAGTTTAAAAATATTTGTATGCATTGATGACGTCAAATGGAACTGAGATTTGTCATCGATCGTCTTGTGCAGGTGGCAACCTAGTGTGTGTATGGAAGTGAAATGTTTCAGACAAGGAATGCTTAACCGCCACTAAAAAAACCACCGATTAAGTCATTTTTGGTGACTGAAACTGTACTGGGCAGTAAACGTGAAAGTGATTTCGTCGCATTCTTATATATTTCACTCTTCGTCACTGGCTTAAGAGCAGAAAACGCCACAATAGTATGTGATCCTTATAGTATAGCTGTCGTGCGAACACTTTTTCCGCACTGAAAATGGAATGCTTAAGATCAGAACGGGTGCGAATAAAGCCCGACTTTGATTATTCCACGCATGGTGGCGCTCGCTCAGCGGCCGTTTACAGTGGCCTGCAAAAAAGATGGCGTCACCGTAGGATATTTCCATGTGGTAACGTAAGCAACAAGAAGGGACACCCGGGCCCTTTCGCACCCACGCTCGGCGTCTCACGCCTACGCCAGATGGCGTAGCATATACTTGGCTTCTGAAAAAAGAACTAGGAAACGAACCAGTAAGTGGCAGGGCACAAGGTCGGAAAAATAAGAGCTCTAAACGACAGGTATAAAACACAGAAGGTTAAAAATGGTTGAATTCTATGGAGAAGAAACAGAATGTAGAAATATATCGGAACTGGAAAAGGCAGATAAAGAAAGAATATTTCTTTGATAGCTCAAGAGGCTTTTTGAAGCTAGATCTGCGTGCCTTTGAATACGCAGCTACAAAAAGAAATTTAACCAAGAAGACGACACATCTGAAATATGCAGTAAATCCATGGTTACAACTGAACATCTTATACTCTAATGTGACGGTATCTATCCGGAAGCCGATGCAAGCGCAGTCACCCTTCCTGAGGTCCTACGATTTAAAGACACCAGTGGTCGGGTGAATGAATCTGCGGTGCAAATTAGCAAAAGGCGATTGAAAGATTGGTGGCTGAAAAACAAAAAGTGACATTAGGTTAGAAAGGGCGAAAAAAATTAGTTACTGAAATGACGAAAAAGTTGGCGGATTAATGACAAAGTTCAAGGTATAAAAGAAAAGTCGAGAATGGTGGAAACTGCCACCACCCTGTTTCAAAGGGGGCGTGCTTGTATTTCATACGTCCATCCTCAGAGATTTGGCAGCAAGCGGGGCGGGGCTATCGCTAAGGCTGCTGTAGGCTGGTGAGCTTCACCCCCTCTGCTAGGTGCGCTGAGAGCAAACATCGGCTGCAAGGGCATCGGCTGCATTCCAGTGTCTCTTCTTGTTGGCTGTGTTGCTCTATGATATTTCTTGCATCCATCCGCTTCGAAGCTGCTGGCCACCTATGCATAATCAGTGTGCACTTTCTGCTGCAGCCACATTCGCTTTAGTACGGGTTTTACTAAAAAACGAAGAATGAAAGCTTGAACCTATAGCTGCTTAGAAAAACAATGGGCTGTTTGCTTCTTTTTCGAATGCCCGCAATTTGAACTTGAAATATTCCACGTACTTAGAGCGGTTTAAAAATTGTTTGAATAAATGGGGTAAGTAAAGCTATTCTTGCATATTTTGGGTAACTACCAGCAGTAGCACTCCTTGAGAATGGCTCTTTCTACATCTGCGAGTATTTTATTTACTATTCTAATGTTGCTATGAAGCACGCTGTACAGTTAGTTTGTTTGGTTGTTTATTTTTTTCGTCATAGCAGTTAACATGGCAAACAACGTCCATCGTGTACAGACCATGCAAATGAAATGGCTAGACCTTGTGCGCCTTTTCCTTTTTCTGCGCGGCGTTATTCAGCGCCGGTAGAACAAATAACAAGTGCACCAAGACGGAAAGGGAACGACCTCAAAGAGGCGACCAAATGCTCCCTGAGCTCACCAAGTAATTATTCTTACCACGTCATCAGCCGCCGTCGCCTCTGTGCCGTTCCTTTTGGCAGCGTGGAACCTGGCCGCAGCACGCGCTTTCTTTTTGAGGTAGGCCAGCAGCCAGTTGGGGTTTCTGTTCACGTTGGCCTCTTCCTTGATGACGTCCGTCACGTCCGTGTCAGTGGCAAAGTCGGATGCCCCGTGTCTCACCAAGATGATCTCCGCAACAGGCTCTCCCACAAGATCGGGGCTCCAACCTGGCTTGTAGCCGCTGATGTTGTACGCGGGACTCGCCGCGAGGGCGTCGTCGGAAGGAGCAGAAGTCGTTCGCACCCCTCCCACGTAGCCAGCGGTGCTACCGGGTACAGGGGAGGTGCCCAGCACAGTGGTATTCGCCGGCCCTTTGTCGATGCCGTCAACCGCCGCGCACCAACCTCTCGTCAACACCAACGACAGCAGGATGCCTAAAGCGAGCATTTCGAAGACTTCAGGCCCCGTGACAACAGCGCGTGCAACTACTGCGCTTGCCCGCCAAATGGACGCGAGTGGCGGCGCTGCTTCTACCAGAAGTTGTCCGCGACTGCGGCTGGAGAAAGGATATACTGTGCAATCGGAGGCTGCGTGCCTACCGTTGGGGACGACGATGCTGCCTTGTACGGAGGCGCCGCAGCAATCGAGACGCTGGCGCTTCGCGCGAGAAAAAATCATAGTATGAATAGAAAATGAAGCTGCCGGCGCCGGGGCTCACGGATGCGAGAGACGATGCTGGTCTCCTCAGCGCGACCGGAAGTAACTCGAGCAGCGCTGTTTTCCCGTACCCACGGCGGCGTGCCTCCATCCTCGCACGGCGAGGGAAGGATCGGCACGGCAGCTGACAATGGCGATGGTAAGGAAGCCCGTTGAGGACGACTGTTTACGGCTACCTTCCTCTGCCTTGAGAGTGAAGCATTCTTGCACCCACAAGGAATACAGCATACACCATAAAATGTTAAGATAGGTTCTAACTGAATATTACCCGCGTTCTGCCTTGACTATCCTGGTCTGCATCGAAAAAATTGTACGTACATTTTTCCACACCCTGAGTGCCACATCTTGCAGGAAACGCTTAGCAGTCCTAGACTAGGTTCTAACATTAAATAGTGCTTCAAAACACCTATGAGCAACGCTTTTATTTTTTAGGATATATATATATATATATATATATATATATATATATATATATATATATATATATATATATATATATATATATATATATATATATATATGTGTGTGTGTGTGTGTGTGTGTGTGTGTGTGTGTGTGTGTGTGTGTGTGTGTGTGTGTGTGTGTGCGTGCGTGCGTGCGTGCGTGTGTGTGTGTGTGTGTGTGTGTGTGTGTGTGTGTGTGTGTGTGTGTGTGTGTGTGTGTGTGTGTGTGTGTGTGTGTGTGTGTGTGTGTGTGTGTGTGTGTGTGTGTGTGTGTGTGTGTGTGTGTGTGTGTGTGTGTGTGTGTGTGTGTGTGTGTGTGTGTGTGTGTGTGTGTGTGTGTGTGTGTGTGTGTGTGTGTGTGTGTGTGTGTGTGTGTGTGTGTGTGTGTGTGTGTGTGTGTTTCAGCGAACACTTTCAATAATTCATAAAGATAGTAACCTTCAAGAAGTAAAATATTTGCATATTTGCAGCAGCAACCAAATTTCAGGTGCGGCAGACACAATTTGCTGCAAAATTCTTCTGTTCGCACTACTAAATAAAACTCCGAAGCCGTGGGCAAGACAATATCATTTCAGTTTTTTGAACGAAGAACTAATTTTCTAAAGACCTACGGGACCAGAAAACGCAACGCATTTTTTTTTCTCTTACGAAACCGGAAAGTGTGTTCAAGAGACGCGCAAGTGGCTCCTTACAGACGTGACGTCTGATGGTGACGTGTGCAGTGGCTACGACGCCAAATGCAAACCGCCCGTTTTAACTGCGACGTGTCATGCTCGTTATTTCGCTCCGTCGTTCTTAAAGACCACGCTGTT
Organism: Amblyomma maculatum; assembly: GCF_055883805.1. Taxonomy (NCBI): domain Eukaryota; kingdom Metazoa; phylum Arthropoda; class Arachnida; order Ixodida; family Ixodidae; genus Amblyomma; species Amblyomma maculatum. The sequence goes on along the minus strand of NC_139344.1, from coordinate 159,529,838 downwards.
AGCAATAGCTGGATTTTCCCTTGGACTAGGCTACGAGACAAAAGATGTAGCGGTGCGGACAAAAGTAAGCGGAGCACGCCATTTCTTTCTAATGTTTTTCACGTGTTACATAACTGAAATTGGAAGTCATGGTACGTGCGGGCTGTTGGTAGACGCCAGTGCGAATTGACTTGCACTAGTAATGTTTTGTTATATCGAATAGAGAAGGCGCGATTGTAATTTGAACGGAAAAGCGCTCTCCGTTTAGTTATGTCCGCACCTGTGCGTGACGTGGCGTAATACCGTTTGTAGTTCGAACTCAGTGTGTAGCCACGGCACACGTCACCCCCATGATCTGCACCGAGCTTCATGCGCGGCGCTTGAGCGCCGTTTCCGCTTCGGAGAAAAGCCTTGCACGCCGTAGGGCTTTTTAAATTGAGTTTTTTAGAGCGCAGCTCTTTGGCGTCCGTCCCTGGGTTTCGCGTCGGCGTCGGCGTCGTCGTCGGCCTCGTAACCAGCTCCTCCCCCCTTTCGTCCCCCCAGCGCTAGCAGCGACCGACTGATACCGCTGGATGCCGCTGACGCCGCTAGAGAGTCAAGATAACGTGACTGCATAGAACACCGTCGCCGCCATGCAGAAAGAGGAGGGGAGGGTCCCCCCCCCCCCCCTGTTCCTGTGTGGCGGATAGGGTGCTCTTCAGTTGCCGACGTGCCGGTTATTTCACGTAGGCCCCGGCACGTCGACGAATACGTGACCACCTTCCCACGGCTAGACCTGGTTCTTGGCGCTGCGGAAGCGAGGGTATCATATCGTTTGCGTCGGCATCGGCGGCGTTGTCCCTGAAACCAACACCGCAGCTGAGGTTGACTCACTATCGGCGTCAGCAGCATCAGTCAGTTGCTGCTATCTCTTTATCTCCTCCCTTTATCGCGTTGTCCGCTTGCTGCGCGCGCTTCTGCCCCCATCGTATGCCGCTGGGTGTACACGCCGCCCCCCTCCCCCCTCTTCCTGCGAGTCTCCGGTTGTCAAAGCGCCGGCTCGAACTTAATTCCTTTCTTCGCTCCTCCTCCAATGCAACCCCTGTGTGGTGGCAATCAGAGAGCCAGATCGGTGGCGGCGGATTTGCCTCAATCTATCGAAAAGGTGAAACAGCTTATTTGCTGCGCTCAAATTTCGCATTAGGAAGTAACGTAATCGTCGGTAATTTTTTCTTCGTTCTAAAACCTGATCACCAAGATACAGGTGATCAAGATTAGATACAAGATGATATTAGATATTAGATTAGATCAAGATGATTACATACAGGTTCTAAAACCTGATGTGGCATTGTTTTAATCACGGCTTCAGGCACCCTTTGGGACTAACCACCCAACTGCGACAATTAAAAAGTTAACTGGGGACATTTATTTACCTGTACTAAAATAAGGAGGAGGAGGAGGAAGGTGAGGAGGAAAGGCAGGGAGGTTAACCCGGAACAGCAACCGGTTTGCTACCGTGCACTGGGGGAAGGGAGTGAGTGGAAGTGAGCGGTGAAGGCCTCCCAGGCACTGCTCCGCTTTATGAAAAGCACAGGCCTAATCGAAAGACTATGAGTTTGCTTTTATGTTAAGTGATATGACTGTGACGTGATGTGATGTGGCATGTCTGTAACGTGACTGCACTGTACTAACTTCCACCATCCCTCTCTCACAACATTTATATCTACTAAAATAAGAGTTTTGCAGCAAGCTGTGTCCTCCGCACCTGGGATTTGGTCCGTTTGATTTCGGCGGCTAAAGCCGCGTTCAGACTACGTGCGCAACGCACGTATCATTCGTAAGAATCGTAAGCGTAAGCGCAAAAAACGTAACGTGTCTGTTCAGACTGCTGTCGTATTGAGCGTAAAATGCGCAACGTACGCAGCCGGCGTGGTCGTAAATGTCGGAGGACCCGCGACTTTTACGACTAGTAGAGATGCGTCTGTTACGACGTGACCAATGAGCATAGCCGTTTCGGTTTTCCCTTTCCGGTCTCTGGGCTTCCGGTCCTCCCAGACTTCGCGCGCTGGCGGATAGCAGACGACACCACTCGACGTTCTGATAGTTCCGACACTGCTAGATTGTTTCGGCTCGCCAGTGTTCGTGTTGTGTTTACAATGTGCAGTACAGGAGGAGTGTTTTCATTGTGCAATGATGAGCTGCTCATCGAAGAAGTACGGCAGAGGCCGGTTCTTTATGATCAGCGGCTGAAGTCACACCGTGACAAGCAACTACAAAATGATGCCTGGCTGCAAATATCCAGTGCATTGAATCAAACCAGTAAGTGATTTTCAATTTTTCATTTGCGGACAAACTGCAATCAAATGCTCCCTCTCGTCTAGAAAATTGAAGTTATGGCGCAGTGCGAGTGTTGATAATGTTTGCGGTAATGCGCTGTCCGTTTAATTTGTTTCAGTGCATTTTCGCAACCCGTCAGATATACCTGCGTAACATTAATTACCGACATGTTTGCAATAATGCTTTTATGTGGTAGGATAAGGATCCTGTCAAGGTGTTTTTCGGGCGTTGTTGGTGCTGTGTCGCTAACACAATGTGAAGCGGCGATTTCTGGTGCAGAGGTGGGCTTGGAAATCTCTCACGAGTGCGTCAGTGATTTATAGTTTAAATCAGCACGAAATCTAGCACAGAAGTGCTATTCGCTGCATGTGACAACCATCGGTGTGGAGTTGAACCGTAAACCGAAACATTCAAGGCTGTCTATGGGAACGGTTCGCAGTATGAGTCGGCAGGAGTGTCTGCATGAGGACCGACTATGCCATCACTTCGTCGCACATAATAAGCCATTACCCTTTTTGATTCTGTTGCCACCCTGCCGAACTCAGACTGGCAGGCCATAATAAACGTTCATATAGCTCACTTCTACGTCGGTGTACATAAACATTATGCTCGGCTAGAAATACGGCAGCAGCCAGCTTCCTTACAGCGTGCGCCGTTTGCAATGTGTTGTTTGCATTGTATAAACACGTTCTTTTTCTATGCTCAATGCAGCGGCAGTGTTACAGCACCGCTGGAACTATCTGCGACAGAAGTTCCTTCGACTACGAAAGGTGTATGTAAAGTCTGGAAGTGGCGCAGCGGACGTGGAGAAAGCATGGGTCCTTATGCCAAACCTTATGTTCCTGGTTGACGCTATACAACGCCGAAGGTAAAAGCGAATTATTTGCTTTATTGCTGGTCAGTAGCTGTGGAATTTTGCTGCTAAGCATGGGTTGATAATTTTAGAAGCAGCTGCAGCGGCAATATTTTGACGAAGAAATGCAAGCAGTTACGCCGGGCTGTTGCGCAGGAGGAAAGCATGCTCCCGCTGTTCCTTTTTGGTTTTAGATTCTTTAGTGCTTTGCGACCGGAGGCGTCCAGGCGTTTGTAGGACGTCTTCGTTGACAACAAGTGAGGGAACAGTATTGCCCTGCAGCAAAAGGCCGATGCTTAGCAAGGTTGTGGTCGGGCCGCAGAACCGAGCTGGCGTGGACCCACTGGTGTTTGAAAGAAGACCGCCGTAAAAGACGAAAAGTAAACAGCATCTGCCGAAGGGGGGGAGTTAATGGGACGCGTTTCGCGAACGTTTGTGTCTATTGCGCACCCCGACTCATTGTTTAGATACAGCTGCACGACCTTTTTAGTCGCCGCACCGAAACGTCTCGAAGATCCCTTTCCGACATTCGTAAAGTGGATCCCGTGGGAAGCGCTGCTGAAGGACCGCGCGCCAGAAGTACGTGCGAACGGGGATTGTCGAAAAAAAAAATAAAAGGATGTACCGACTGAGATAGGATCTTCGCCCCGAAACAAAAAGACTCACCCCGCTATGGGCCAGATGGAAACACCCGCGGGCGTCACGCACCGCCTTGCTTCTTTGACCGAATGTTGGGGAACTCTTGTGAGCGGCAGCATCAAACTTTTGCCGGCAGAGTACTGGGGAAGCGTGAGGACGGAAGCTGGCGTACAAGGCCACTGTCACACTGCCTGCGGTGGACAGGCATGCGCTTGAACCGAATTCGTTCACATTTCTAATTTCTTGCTCTGTTGTAGTTTACATTAGATTTTTTTTTTTTTTAGAAAAAAAAATGTGTACCGTCACAAGTAGTGCTGGAGAATTTGTTTTTCATCGGAGCCTAATTCACTGAAGAGAAAATTTCTAGCCTTTATGCTCAGTTGTACTCTAACAAAGAGCGTCCAGGAGTGGAATATTTACAAGCTAAAGCCAGCCTGTACAATTGGGCACATTGGCTTGTCAATGTTAATGGGAAGTTTAAAGACAGCCCCATGTGATACAGATTTGCATTGCACTGCTCTCTAATTTTAATAATGCCTAAGTTTGTGTGACTATAGGCATCTAATGTGTTTTTGTTTTTGTCATTACTGTACGCAGCCTGGCGAGAAGAGACGAACCTACAGCTGCGGTTCCTTTGACTCAGCAGCCACTTGAGCCAGTCAATGACTCAATTGCATCTGTGGAAGGTCTATGCCGCACGTTCTACATTGATAGCACTCAGGAGGAGATGTCACTTCCTGAGGATATTATGCAAGTGTCACCCCTTCCAGAAGCTTCGAGAGAGTCAAGCAATGAGGGATATAATAGGTCTGCAGCAAATGTACCTTCCTGTTCAGGAGAGACGGCTGCATCGGATAAAAACAAGCGCACAAAAAGAAAGAAGAGCGACTTGGACGATTTAATGTTGTCAACGCTCCAAGCGAATCGCCATAGGCTAAATGAGCTAAAAACAGCTGCCATGTCAGTAGATGACGACGAACATTTCTTATTGAGTTTGAAAGGCCTCCTCGGTAAGGTGGATGAGCTTAGAAAAGAGCTCCTAAAACTTAAAATCCACAAACTATTGGTTGAGGAAGCATTCAAGCTTAACGATACAGATGTTTAAAGGAGTAGAAGCCCTAAAATTTTGGAATGCATTCTTTTGTTCTGTGTGATGATTGTCGAACACCTGGTGCCCCTTCAACTAACTATAACTTATGCTTTATTTTCTGCCTTACATGTTGTTATATCTTATTTGCTATTATCTCACTTGATTTATTTTTGCATCGCGCCATAATTTTGCTCATTTTTCCATTGCTTGTTTGTGCTGTATTTTGCTCTTTTTTCCTAGCATATCCCAGAAATGTTCCATATGTTAACTCTACCTCTCGATCTGTACACAATGCCCTCGGGTCCTTAAGATCGAGAAAATGAAGTAAAAATTTTCTGTTTATTATTATGCACCTACATGACCGAACAGTCTTGTAACAAAATATTTATGCAGTGCAAAAGCCCTTTCCGAACGAAATAAACATTATCAAAACGACGTTGTGTTCGCAAAACATTTATTTCATTATTAGTGATACATTATCACTTATGCAATACAGTCACAGCAAAAGTACAGCGCACAATTAAGGCAAATCACGATGTTGTCAAGACATATGTCGCTGAACAGGATGCCACAGAAAAAAAAAAGCAGCTCAACTTGCATTTAAACCCATTGCCAGCTCACGGAACCCTCACCATGAAAATAAGCAGCAAAGAAGTCTCTCACTTCAGACGCTTTCTTAGAATAAGCATTAGAGCCTTGTCTAGGTATTTGTGGCAGGGGTTCAGTGCCGTTTCTCCATTCTCCTGGCATGACTGCACCTGCACTGTTTGTAGTATCTCCAAACTGCGGTGGACAGTAGCCACCTGGCAGCCTCCCTTCCTGCATCAGGTAATTGTGCAGGCAACAGCAAGCAGCTGAAACTGCAACCGCATTCTTCGGCAGCAGACTCATTCGGTTCCGGAGCACCCTCCATCGTGCACACAAAATTCCGAAAGCATTTTCTATGCACCGCCGTGCTCGTGAAAGCCTGTAGTTGTACACCCTTTTTGGTGTGTTTGGTGGTTGGACACCAGGGTACGGCTTCATTAGGTTGTGTTTTAAGGGAAATGCGTCGTCTGCTACCATTACAAACGGGAGCTCAGGGCCATTATTGGACAAAGCGACGGGGGATGGGAACGTTTGGGGCGCGCTTTCAACGATTTCACCAAGCCCGCACGCTGAAAAAACACCACCGTCGCTTTCGCTGCCAAATGCCCCTATGTAAACGCTTGTGAATCTGTAGCCAGCATCGCAGGATGCCATGAGGTTGATGCTAAAGCTGCGCTTGTAATTGAAATACATGGAGCCAGAATTTGGCGGTGCATCCAAATGAATATGCTTGCCATCGATAGCACCAACACAGTTTGGAAAATTCCACTTCCACATAAATTCATCGGCAATAGCCTTAAGTTGTCTATGATCTGGCTGCCTCAGCACCCTTGGTTTGAGCACCTTCCATATAGCGATGCACACTTCAGGAACCAGTTGTGATATGGTCGACTTCCCAACCCTGAAGCTGTATGCCAGGGACTGGTAGCTGTTTCCACTTGCCAACAACCTTTAATATAAAAAGACAACATATATGTGCTTACTGCATTCTGTTAAAAACACTGCATGTAAACAGCTGTTCACAGCTGCTCTGTAGATTGTAAGGGGCGCCAATTATTATTCATGGACTACGATGTGAGCTGGAGGCATTCATGGTAAAAAGTAATGTTCACTTCTGAAAAAAAAAAAAAAAAAAAAAGTCGATCTCTGCAAAAACCTTTGTTTATTATTGCGCACTTGTTCTCTTTGTGAAATCAGAATGCTGTACATAACCCCTTTAGAACGCAAAAACGCAGTGTGAATTTGCTATATTTAGCATATTGCGCCCCCGAATACTCCAAATATGTACTCGATACGGGCTTCGGAGCGCGCGACACTGTTTTTAAAATATGCGCATGGCTGTAACTAGAAAACCACCACTATACACGCTACGTACTGCAGCTTTCTGTCGGCAAAAAGCAAACTAATTTCGCCAACAGCCATCTGCACAGGTACGATGTTAAACGCTCGCCTACACCCGCATCTACCATGCGAAGCAGAGAAAGAGACATATGCTTACCTCAGGGTTATAGCCAAACGCTCTGCAGATGACAGGGATTCTCGCAGCGGAGTCTCTTGGACTTGAATCAGCGGTTTGACGAGGCTTTCGAGAAAGTCGAACTGCTGTGGTGACATCCGGACGAAGTTGTAAAACAGGGCGGTATCGCCAGCCCTCAACTTCGCAAAAAGATTGTGAAAATCTCCATCCACGGCTCTATCCAGGAAGATCTGACGCACCCACATTCTTCTATTACGTCTCCGCCTGCGTCGGTTGAGTGCGTAGACGATTATAAGCTCATTTTGAGCTTGCAAAGCTTCGACTTCTGCTAACAGCCGCTTGCTAACCGGCGCCATCTTGGAGAATGCGAGCCGAGAGCGTTGATTGGCTAGTCGTAAAGAACGTATCTTACCGAACGGCACAGTGTGAACATGCGCGGTCGTAAGCTACGTAAATGGGAGTTCCAGCAGCTACGCGCATTACGATACATACGACACTTACGACAGATGCGACTGCAGTCTGAACGCGGCTTAACGATACGTTAAGACATTTAAGTTTTCTTTATCGGCAATGAAATACGAAATACTTAATGCAGAAACAGGCATTTTAAACCTAGTAAAGTTGGTTTCTTGCTGTGTGCACATATTGAAAATGGCGTCGGTGGCAGTTATAACAGAGCAAACATAGAAACTGCTTGCCTATTTTAGACCTTTGTAACAGTTAATGTGGTTTCATAAAACTACACCCAGCGACGCCATTTTAAAAATGTGCATTGCGAGAAGCCAGCTGCACGAGTTTAGTGCATATTTTGAGGTTAAATATTTCGAAATTAATTGCCGAAAAAGAATATTTAAAACCTAGGCTCTGCTTATATGCCAACAGCCTTCACTGTATTGAAAGCTGGCTATTGAAATAAAGCATGTAAATATTGATTAGTTAATCACTCAGTGCTATTAGTACTACTTAATGAACACCTTGTTCTACAAGCCCCATTGCAAAAACACACACGGGTGCATCTATTGCACAGCTTAAAATAACCATCAGTAAACAGTTATATATATATATATATATATATATATATATATATATATATATATATATATATATATATATATATATATGGTATTCTTAAAGGGATAACGTTTTTCGGAACTCTTTCATGGTAAGCACCACGCAGCCGCCACGCTTGTCAGCTTGGAGAAACATCGATTGTTTATTTTATCTACAATATGACGCTCCTTTGGCCAGTTCCTTTATGTGAATAAACAATCTTTTCATTTCCTTTCAGTAGCATCAGGCGTCGCCCAAGAGTTTGCTCTTGCCCCCCCCCCCCCCCCCCCCCGCCTTTCCCCGCCGGGTTTAATACTAACGACATACCTGTTTGTTCTAACACCCGCATGTTTGCCGATGGCTGCATTGTTTACCATACCGCTAATAACACATCTGATCAGCTGGCTCTTCAAAACGACCCAACCTGTGTACAAGGCTGATGCAGCCAATGGGTTATGGAACACAACCTCAAAACACGTGTCATTTCATCGCAGCCGTAACCACCATGTCTTCAATTATTTACTCTCGGGCGTCACAGTAGATTACCCAATCCCAATAAACACCTCGGCGTAACCTTATGCTAAGATCTAACCTGGAATGCTCATGTCACAAACATCCTATCATCAGCTAACAGAACACTTGGTTTCCTGACTTCCTGACACGGCACTAAGGCATGCACCACCAGACGTAAAACGTAGTTGCTGGTATGAAGAAAATTAGATTATGCATCTCACATTTGACACCCTAACCAAATTTATCTGATAATTTCTCTTGAATCCTTGGAGAATCGAACCACTAGATTCATTCATTCGTGCAATTTATACAGTGCCAGTATATCATGTTCAAAAGCAAAGTCCGGTCCAACTAACCTTGCCGGTCCAACTAACATTGCCGGTCCAACTAACTCTGCCGGTCAACTAGCCCAGCAAATCTTGATGTAACCTTGCCTGTCGTCATGGAATCTCCAGTGCATGCTTCTTTCATATTTTTTTTTTTCACAGGTCACTTAGAATTCCGCTCCACACCCACCCTCCGACACGTATTTCACGCTGCATTAATCATACCCTACAGGCAGCCCATCCTCAAGCTCATACCACATTTGCTGCACCATTCTTTCCTCGTTCAGCCATAGAGTGGATATGGCCTTCCACACGACATCGCTGCAACCGCTTGTACATCCCATTTTCTAATTTATAACGGCGGTACTTAATCGATAACTTATTTTTTTACACCATTATCATAAGCCGGACTATACCCCCTGCAGAGCGAAGGCCTCTCCCATTTTCCTCCAATAAACCGGTCCTGTGCCCGCTGCATCCACTTGACCCCGGCGAATTTCTTAATCTCATCCACCCACCTAATTTTCTGCAGCCCTGTGCTACGCTTACGTTCCCTTGGAATCCAAACGATTACTCTTAGAGAGCATCGGTTATATTTTCTTCGAATTATATGCCCTGCCCATGCCCACTTCTTAATTTCGACTAGAATGTCATTAACTCGAGTTATTTCTCTGACCCACTCTGCACGCTCCCTGTGCCTTAACGTTACACCTACCATTTTCCGTTTCATGGCCCTCTACTTTGTCTTCAACTTAAGTAGAACCCTTTTCGTTAACCTCCATGTTTCAGCTGCATAGGTCAGTACCGGTAGGATGCAACTGTTATACACTTTCTCCTTAAATAATACCGGTAAGCTGCTAGTCATGACGTTTAAGTACTTTCCAAATACGCTACATCCCAATCTCATTCTCTTAGTTATTTTCGTTTCGTGGTCCGGGTCTGTGATCACTACCTGTCCTACGTAAACATATTCGCCAACCACTTGCAACGCTTCGCTACCTATTTTAAACTGTTCTTCCTTTCTCAGGCTGCTCAGCATCACCTTAGTCTTCTGCATATTAATCTTTAGGCCTACATTTATGCTTCTCCCGTCCAGATAATTTATCATTAGTTGTAGCTTTAGTTGGTCCCCTGAGTTACTTAGCAAGGCAATTTCATCAGCGAATCGCAGATTGCTGAGATGTTCTCCATCGACCCTGATGCTTGGCCGCTCCCGTTCCATGCCTTTGAATACACTCCGAAATCCTGCTTGATCCTTTGGTTGATTGAAGTGCAAGGCTATCCTGATCCTATTAGCGATTACCTTGGTAAATACCTTCTACGTAACGGATGCTAAGCTGATTGGTCTGTAATTATTCAAGTCATTCGCGTCCCGTTTCTTATGAATTGAGATAATGTTAGCGTACTTCCATGATTCCGTTACCTATACGATTTAATCAGGCATTGCGTATACAGGGCAGCCAGTTTTTCTAGCACGATACCCCCTCCGACCTTCCAGAAATCTGGAGTTACCTGATCCTCCCCAGCTGTTTTCCCCTTTTCATAGCTTCTAAGGCTACACACAATTTTTAATACCTGTACCAACCTCTTATGCAATACCCCCATTTAATAAAGGGATGTGACGATGTGATCTGATGTATACTTTGACAGGCCTGGTGACATAGCTGCTTGCATATCTGACCAGCGCATACGCATCATGCAGTAGTCAGGTTTCTATGTTATCATATCAAGCTGATCCTATGATAGGCCTTTTTAGCGCCAGGAACTCATGTGCACGTGGCTATGGCTGAACTTCGGCCTGTGTAAACCCTATGTGGGATAAACGGGATGATATGTGAACCACCGCAGCTGAACACGTGCGGTTGCTAATAAGGCGTAGACGCGAGTCACGCGCAACTTTGTGCAGAATGCATTGTGTGTCACCGAGTGGCAGAACATTCGCCACGTGTAAAATACCTGCACTGCAAAAAGCGCGAACCTCCATTTCGGAAGAAAAAGGTTCTGGGCAGGAGATACTAAGGCACCAGAGATTTTGGAACCATTTTTCATAACAAAAAAGAAGAAAATATGAGCGACACATAAGCTCCGCCTTTCATGGTATGACGCGATAGCGTTAACGGCTCTCCCGTTTGTGGCTCCCCTTGAGTTCCTCAAGTTTCTTCTGCCCCACCGCGGTAGTGTAGTGGCTGGGGCGCTCGACTTCTGTGCCCAAGGATGCAGGATCGAATCCCGGCCGCAGCCGCAAGGCGCCCGTCTGCTGTGCGATGTCAGTGCGAGTTAAGGAACCCTAGGTGGTCGAAATTTCTGGAGCCCTCCACTACGGCGTCACTCATAACCTGTCTTTGTTACGTTAAACCCCATAAATCAAACACACCAAACCATATAGTTTTTGCTCGCTTAATAACTAATCTTTAATGCCTGACTGTCATATATCACATATTCTTAGCATACGGTCACATACACACTGTTATCCAGCTACCGATGTTAAGCGACCTCCCGGCATAGATAGAAAGTCCCGCTTTAACCAAGCAGCTCAAAGGAACTTGGTACCAGGTTTCCACGTAAGATCTAAAAAAAGGATAGTCGGTGGACCATTTAAATTTCTTTCAAAATTTTATACATTGTTGCCTGGTGACTGGAAGGAAGAGATCTACAATTGATTTTGCTGCCAAATGTTTTTTCGGGGCATACAGAATTAATAACGACGAAGAGGTGGAGTGCCGCGCTTACCTTCTCTGATTTTTGCCCAACTTACGAATTACACAAAATATATGTTAGCGTTAGGTAGCTGAATACTGTCTGACTAAATATATGGATGTTTTTATTTGTATTCAGTTATTTCCGCTTTCCTGGGTAGTGTAGATGTTTTATAAAATTTCTCAAAATCGACCCAGGAAACAAAATTTTACCTTCTTTGCAGGGCTTTATTTCAAAAAGGCTTTTGGCAGAGCAGCGATAGTTTGAAACTGTTTTCAGTATAGTTATCTATAAAACAGTTAAAGCTTATATTTTTATCACGTTTCAATAGAGAGACACGATCGCGCTAATTTCAAGAAAACAGCGAACAATGAAAACGTCTAAGCACAATTAAAAAAAAAAAATTTCATATATTTTTAAACTCCACCTCAGCTTTCAAAATCATTAAAAACATGTTTCATAATTTTGTTGCACTAATAATTACGGCAACTACAATAAGGCCTAGGCATAGGCACCACGCAGACCAGAAGATTCTACTGCGTTTGTGAATCACCCACGTTTTTAAAATTTAGGCATAATATTGTAACAGGGATAAATATATTTACAAAACAGAATTAAAGATATAAACATTGAGAGACAGCCAAAGAGCCAGGCACTGAGGGCTCAACGTTCGACGCACTCCTCTTCACCTTCCACAAACGAGCGTGCCACTTCGTTCTAATCGTTCCTCACCCGTAACACTATTGCATCTGGTCATTTTTTTGTCGCTGATGGTCGCTGAGGGTAACAAACTGGATTCCAAGGGAAGGAAAGCGTAGCAGGGGGCGGCAGAAAGTTAGGTGGGCGGATGAGATAAAGAAGTTCGCAGGGTCAAGTGGATGCAGCTTTCACAGAACCGGGTTAAGTGGAGAAATATGGGATAGGCCTTCGCCCTGCAGTGGGTATAATCAGGCTGATGATGATGATGATGATTTTTTTGTCTCCACGTTGCAAATTAGCTGTGACAGACACACCAGTGAATGATTCGGAATAATTTTTGTACGCGTAGAGTTCCTGATGAGCAGCGGCATCGGGTCGCACATAGACGTTTTTCGCAATCACCTTCATCATAACAATGAAACTTTCTTAGGACAATTAAAAAAAAACACAATTTTGATATTTTTTAAACTTTGTTTAGGTGTCCTCCTCAACGTCAGCTTTAAATGTTATTAAAAACATATTGCATAATATTGATTAGCTGGTAGTTACGGCCACTCCAATAAGAACACCCTTACACAAGAATTTGCAATTGTTGTAGATCCGACTTCTTGCCAGCTAAGCGTATAAATTTGCAAGCAGGTTGGATTTCAGGTTGTTAAAAAATGCCCAACAGTACAGAAAAGATGTCGACGGAACTGAGGACGTAATTTTCAAAAGGCATGGTCCCTGGAGCGGCCATGAGTGCGGGGGTATGCTCACCCCAGACGTTCGTTTTAAGAGGTGGCGCATTGAGAGCTCGTTTTCGCTTCTTCGGATCGACAGAGTTCGAAACAGTAGTACCTCTCGGGTAGTTGTTCAACGCATGTGCACTGGAGCTTCACTATTCTATCAGCCCTTTCTTCGCAGCGCAACCAGACGCCGATAACAAGGGGGTGAAGGAAGCGAGATCAGAGCACTATCGGGGAGCTTTGAGCGCCCGCTTCACCCGAGCGGGCGGCAGCCATTGCCGCATGAGAAAATGCAGCACCAGATGCGGTCGGTGGAAAGCATGAAAGTGGGCTTCAGTGGCAAAGCGAGGTATCGAACGCCAGAAAAAAACGAAAAACAAAGCTATTGGTAACCGGAGCACCTATCTCAGATGACGGCACGCAGAGGGCCTGAACTGGGTCTTCTGCCGCGCCTTCGATCTGCTGTTCACACTTCATGCCGGCACGCATAGCCTGGACTGTATGGAAGAAACTGTGTGTACAGGAGTGTGCGCTGTCGGATCATTCGAAAAAACGAATGCAGCTTAGAAACACTGCGTTAATGAGGCAATTCTTCATGCCGTTCACAACTTTTCCGTTTCATTAAAAATTATTTGGAATACGTTGCATGTTCATTGAAATTTATCCTCTTTCTGTGTAATCCGCCCTATGGTGAAGGTTATTACGAAAAACGGCTGTGTGCTGCCCGATGCCGAAGGACATCAGGATCTCTACGCGTGCAAGACTGATTCAGAACCCTTCCCTGCTGTGTCGGTCGCAGTTAATTTGCAACGTCGAGGCAGAAAATGACTAGATGCAATAATGTTACGGGTGGAGAACAATTAGGACGAAGTGGCGTTTGGGGAAGGTGAAGAGAAGTGCGTCGAACGCTGGGCCCTCATTGCCTGCCCTTGCTGTCTCTCAATGTTTATATATTTATTCATAGTTTACAATATTACATAATATGCTCTGTTACAATATTATGCCAAAATTTAAAAATCGTGCGCGATTCACCAATGCGTAGAATCTTCAGATCTGTGTGGGGCCTATGCCTTGCACAAGGGCCTTATTGAAGTGACCGTAATTACTAGTGCCGCAAAATTATGCAGCATGTTTTAGCTGAGGTAGAGGAGAAAATTTGGACAAAGTTTAAGAAATATAAAAAATAGGTTTTTCTTTTAATTTTCCTAAGAAGCTTTCATTGTTGGCTGTTTTCTTGAAATTAGCGCGTTCGTATCTCTCCGCTGAAACGTGATACAAATATAAGCTTTAGCTCTTTGATAGATAACTATGCTGAGAACAGAGTGCGGAATTATTGTTGCTCTGCCATAAGTCTATTTTGAAATAAAGACATGCAAAGTGGGTGAAGTTTCGTTTTCTGGGCCGATTTTGAGAAACTTTATAAAAACATCTGCACTACCCAGGAAGGCAAAAATTAAACTAATACAAATAAAACATGCATATATTTAGTCAGATAATTGTTAGTTAACTAACGTTAACATATTTTGTGTAATTCATAACCAAAGTTTATCGAAACAGCAAAGAAGATAAGCACAGCTCTCCACCTCTTCGTCAATTCCCTGTACATGGAAAAAATTTTTGACAGAAAACCCAATTGAATATCTCTTCTTTCCAGTCATCAGGAAACAATGTATAAATATTAAAAGAAATATAAAAGGTCAACTGACCGTCCTTTGTTCGATCTTACGTGGAAACACCCACCTGCATGGTCAATGAGTAGCATACCGGAATCGGCATCAAAGAGATCTGAAAGTATAGTGTACTAGAATACTGAGAAGTGTGGGTCTTCGGGTAGAGAGGGTGTCGTTTCAGCAATAAAAGCCACGGGATGGCGTTGCGGAAAAAGGAGTGCTATGCGTGCGGAGCAGAAAATTGGTGAGAAGTCTCCGCCGGCGCAATTTCTGTTCAGTTCATCATCACGGCGCAATATTGGACGTGGTTATTATTGTGCTAAATTGAACATTTTACAGCTCAGATACCATGAGCTTCACCTAATGTATCAGACCATGCAGGTTCGCGCAGAATTATTGTAGTTGTTTCAAAGTTCAGCTCATGATCGCGAAATAAAAACGGCACGCTGTGATCAGCGTAGTAATATGGGATGTAGTTATGCTGCCGTAAAAGTGCATGCAATTTTTTGAACGAATTATACTGCAAAGCTACAAACTGGAAGAAATAAAAAACGCGTGTCGATGTGTTCTGCTGATGAATTCTTCGAGCTCGAGGACAGTACATGCCTACAGGATGACATAGACTAACAGATTACAATTCTAGCAGCACAAATTAAAAAAAAAAAAAAGCTGCGCCACAGGAAAACGCGGAAGGCAGAGCGTCGCAAGGAACAATCAGTTAGCCGGATAGATAGTGTGAGAGTCGGTGCTAGAAGCTCTTGCGAAACTAGGACAGCTTATTAAAAGCAGCATCCACAATGGCTAGATACGGCTATAAAGAAATCCAGGGTACAACACAATGGAATTGCCGAGGGCGTTCGAATAAAGTCGGGGAAATTAGAACAAAGCTGTTATATGGCAAGTCGCATTACTAAATGTTCCCTCTGCAAGAGCAAAATCGGTTGTGTTCCATCTCGGGATATACTAGCTACCAATTCCCTTCTATTCTTGATAAACGAGTAAGAACAGAGAAGCGCCAGGGAAAGCTGCTATATATGTAAAGACTTATATTCCCAAAAAGCCGATTGATCTAGCCAAGTGGTGCAATATATAGCAGGAAGTCGCTATTGCACTCGCGCATCCAAATAAAACACCAGTAATGCTAGTGTCCGTATACGCATGACCAGGAAACAAAACGATCAACCCCAAGTGGCTAAGACACATTCGTTTAACCCACCCAGGTACACGCGTACCAATGGGCGGTCATTTCAACGCTCCATGCAAGGCGTGGGGATACGATCATGGTTCAAAACGAGGGGATCAAATTCAAACTGTTTTGATAGCAATGAAGTTCACCCTGCTCAATTACCCCGGTGTCGCAGCGCAACCAGCAACTCGAACACACTCTCCAGATTTGACGCGGTGGAAGGGCCCAGGTACACTGGAATGCGAGGCCGAATTAGATGTGTGGGACAGCGACCACACGCCAAAAAAAAAAAAAAAAGGGGGACAATCTTTTAATCCGACAGCAATCAAGAAAATCAGAAGAAAAATATCTTTAACGCGCTGCATGATGTTTCACAGGATACTCGGATCAACGTTTTCAGCACAGATACGTTGGTGTCAAGATTACAACCTGTTCTTAAGGAACATACCATCACTGCAACTTGAACGAGGATCACCCAGCTCCCGACCTTCTCCTTCATGCAACTATATGAACAAGTAGAAATCGAGCGACAGGCTAAGCGGCACCCTGAGGATAATCAAGCAAAGCTGTCAATCAAGTTACAGCTCGGGCACACCGCCATCGAAAGCAACTCGTCCACAAAAGATGAACTGATTGGTGAAAAGGACAACAGAGCGCTCTGGAGGACTTTCAGAGCAATGGAAAAAGGGAGGCAGACTAAAAATCACGTCGAAAGAATCCGACTTGCCTTACAGGTAACACCGAAGGCGTTTGCCGATCAGTCAGCGATCCTCTTTTCCCCAAGTCATGCGTAACCTTCCGCCCTGCCGCCAAAAAAGGACACAGCAGATAATTCATCATTAACTTCTCCGTTTACTGCATTGGATCTAATATCTGCCATAGAAGATGGGAGAGAAAATATCAAAGCCGGGGCATGACAATATTCCATACGAAGCGTTTAAGAACTTAGAAGGAAAAGCTCTTGCTGCCGGTTTGGCTGTGATAAACAGCGTATGGAGAAAAAGAGAAATTCCAAAATAATGGAAACATTCGGTCGTCGCCCTTGCCTCGTCGCCGACGTGCCGATGGGGCTCTCAAGAAGATGTAGTGCCGAGCACATGCCCTAAGCGTCCAAGGGCAGCCGCCGAGGTGGACCTTCGCCAACTTTTACGGACGTGCCCAGGGATGCAGACATCAAGAACAAGGCGACTACAAGTGATTGGACTGTCGGCTATAAGGAAGGAAGACCACTTGTGGCTAATGGACTGCATTAAGAGCCGGAGCTTGCTCCTATTTCTTGAAGACAATAACTACACGACTTACTTTAGTTAATGACAGTCCCATTCTGTGCCACGTGGCAAGTCTTCGAATTAAAAAATGCAGTTGCCAAATACAAAAAAAAAGATACACAAATCATAAAAGCATGGACAAGCTATTGGTGGACGTGAGGATTAGAACAAGAAAGAAGTTAACAATAAGCAAATATAAAGCACCTAAATTTTGCGTCGCAGCAGCCTCCTCAGTTTCTGATGTTTTATTTGTTGTGTTTCAAAACTACGCTTCAAGAATTTTACATATCAGTAACACTAGCGTATTTCCAGAGGCCAGCTCAGAAAACAGTGCGATTGCAGTATGACACAGGAGACATGGATCAACAAGCGCTAATAACGACGGCACGCACTGCACTCCAACACAGCTGCTATAGGCAATTAGCTACCACGGTGGTAACTTCAAAGAGCGTCCTATATCTGATGGTAGAGAACGGTTAATGAGCAGAATCATGGGAACTACTTCTTCTGTTTGAAAATATCATTGCACGAAAGTGAGAAAGGTTTTGGCTAGGGCGCGTATATGTTCGCGCTATATATGTAATCTGGATTTTATAATTATTATCTCGTCAGCATCGCATTAAGGACACAGAAATAGCATAACGCTTATTTTGAAAGTTAAACTAGTGTTCTCGATGCAACAGTATCAGCGACAAGTAAGCTACTAAAATAAAAATAAAAGTTAATTGGAATGGGAAGCGCTGTTCTTCAGTCGATGAAAACTCCATGTGGAATCGTTATTCCAAGCGTTTTACAACGTGACTGAAATTAGTAAAAATAGGATGGACCATGCTTCTTTGCATATATCGTAACAAATGGCACCTTTTAAGTGATCATGTATGCTATAGCAAAGATTTCACTATTTTCAAAGCTGTCAATCCTAACGCCAACGCGCCGTGGTCAAAGCGGCAGGTGCATTTCTCAGTAAAGAATAAACCTGGTAATATTTAACGTTAGCATTAATAGGAACTGGTGCGGTGTAGGATTATATTTATTGCCAGTAAACTGTCTCACAATACCGAAAGAAACTACCGTGCTCCTTTTTTCATGTGCCGTGATTAGGTTTCACGGCGATGGGCCACCAGCGGAATGCCAAAGACCGAATCGCGCCTCTTTCCGCAACCATTTATTTATTTATTTATTTATTTATTTATTTATTTATTTATTTATTTATTTATTTATTTATTTATTTATTTATTTATTTATTTATTTATTTATTTATTTATTTATTTATTTATTTATTTATTTATTTATTTATTTATTTATTTATTTTAAGTACCTACAGCGCCCATGAGGCATTATTGTAGGGGGGATACAACTACATACAATAACACATGCAAAGAAGATATAGGGAAACTTGTTAGCAAGGTAACACAACACACTGATGGAACACTAAATGAATTCACAAGTAGTATAAGTGATAGCATAAAATACATTAACACAGCGCTGGCGAACGCACGAGATCTGGAAGAAATATATCACAACAGCATTTCAACAGCACTTTGGAAGTTAGGTGCACAAGCAACATCATTCGGAAGCTTATTCCAGTCCAGAATTGTGTTAGGGAAAAACGAATGCTTAAATACATTAACGCGGCTTTGATAACTCTTAATCTTTTGCGTGTTGTCTAGTCTCTCCGAAACGTAATATGGCTGCTTTAGATAAGTGTTTTTATTAATACCGGTACAATCATTGTAAATGCTGTACAAGAACTTCAGCCTGCAGATGTTTCTTCGAGTTGCTAAAGTCTTCCACCCAATACGGTCGCGAAGTTCAGACCTCTTGACACGAAAATTATAATTGCCAGTCACAAGCCTTGCAGCGCGTTTCTGTACCCTTCCTAACTTGTCAATGAGGGCACCCGTGAAAGGGTCCCATGCAACACAAGCATAATCTAATATAGGCCTGACATTTGTTAAATATAATGTTTCTTTTAGTACCGGGGGAGAGCTTTTAAAAATCCGCTGGAAAAAATACAAAAGACGAGAAGCTTTGGCCGTTATCATGTCGACGTGGGCTGTCCAGTCTAGGGATGTTGTGAGTGTAACACCAAGATATTTAACCTTATCAATAGTTTGAATAGTATCGTGGTTTAAAAGGTACGATCCAATAATTTTCTTTTTTTTTTTTTGTAAACTGCACATGGAAACACTTTGATACATTCAATGCCATGCCCCACTTCAAGCACCAGTCACAGACTTTGTCAAGGTCAGCCTGTAATACGTAAAAGTTATCAAGGCACGTGACAGGGGAATACAAAACGCAATCATCAGCAAACAGTCTGACAGTGGATCTGAAGCCGATAGGTATATCATTGATGAATATGAGGAACAATAATGGTCCAAGCACAGAACCTTGTGGCACTCCAGATAAAACATCCACAGGTGATGAGGACGCACCATTGATTTCAACCTGCTGCTGGCGTGCGCTTAAATAATCCTGCAGCCAACCGAACAGGTAGTCAGGAAGGCCAAGGCAAGATATTTTTTGCAGAAGAAGGTGGTGCGGCACAACATCAAAAGCATTTTTAAAATCTAGAAACATGGCGTCTATCTGAAAACAGTTGTTAATACCAGATGCAATGTCATGAATAAACTCAGCTGCGTTGCACATGGCAGCCTTGATCAAAAACCATGCTGCGCTGATGTGAAAAAACTGTTATCTTGAAGGTGTTTTGCAAGTCCAGAATAGATTATGTGCTCGAGGGTTTTGCAGCAAACAGATGTTAAAGATATGGGGCGGTAATTGGAGACCTGGCTGCGATCACCTTTTTTGTGAACTGGTGTGATATTGGCTATTTTCCAATCTTTGGGTAGTTTAGCAGTCTGTAGTGACTTTTTGAATAAAGTTACCAAAAATGGACTAATATGCTCTGCGCAGTGTTTTAGAATATAGTTAGGAATGCTGTCAGGACCTGGTGCGGAATGTGCATTTAGGTTATGTAACAATGATTTGACACCTTGTTCGGTTATATTCATATCTGGCATTGCATTCAGCGGTTCCTGCTGTTCTGTAATTACGTCTGAGGACCAAGCCGAGAAGACGGAATGGAAATATACATTGAAACACTCTGCTCGTGCCACGTCGTCTTTCAGTAAATTTTCACCATCCCTGATGGCAGGAACACCAACAGCATCCTTTATGTTGCATTTAATAAAGCGCCACACTTCTTTTGGGTTCGTCTTTAGTTTGTCTGCCAACGAGGATAGGTACAAACGCTTTTCGGCCTTTAATTCGCTCCTAAGGTTAGCATGGATCACTGCCTTGTCGTGGCGGAGGGGCTTGCGAAACTCAATGAAGTCGTGAGCTCTGCTGTGTAGGGCCACCCAAGATAGGTCACGGCAGAGAGTTCTGACAAAATCTGATTCACTGGAGAAGGTAATGGCAACCCACTCCAGTATTTCCTGCCAAGAAAACCCTATGGCCAGTCACAATACCATTATCGATATGGCGCCGGAAGATGAGCCCCCCAGGTTGGAAGGCGTCCCACATGTTACTGGGGATGAACAAAGGGCGATTCCTAGTAGCTCCAGGACGAATGAAGCGCCTGGGCTAAAGCCAAAAGGACGCTCAGTTGTGGATGTGTCGGGAAGCGACCGGAAAGTCCGATGTTGCAAGGAGATATGTCACATAGCAACATGAAATGTACGATCTATGACGCAAGGTAAACTGGATATCGTCAAGCGAGAAATGGACAGATTGAACATTGATATCTTGGGTATCAGCGAGCTCAAGTGGACCGGAATGGGAGAATTTAACTCCGGCGACCATTATGTCTTTTATTGTGGGCACGAATCCAAGAGAAGGAACGGGGTCGCTCTCATAGTTAACAGAAGAATGGGCAAAGCAGTGCTAGGGTACAACCCCAAAAACGACCGAATGATTTCACTTCGGATCCAAGGTCACCGTTTTAACATAACAGTTATCCAAGTCTATGCACCGACCACTGCTGCTGAAGAAGCTGACGTTGAGAGATTTTATGCGGACCTACAATGCCTTTTAGACTGCACCCCATGATCAGACGTCGTTTTTCTCATAGGAGACTGGAATGCTAAGGTCGGGAGTGAAGAAATATCCGGAATTACAGGCAAGTTCGGTTTTGGTGAGCCAAATGAAGCTGGGCAGAGGCTAGTAGAGTTCTGTCAAGAAAACAACCTGACCATAGCGAATACTCATTTTCAACAGCACAAGAGGCGCCTGTACACATGGATTTCACCGGACGGTCTGTACAGGAATCAGATCGATTATATTATTTGCCGGCAGAGATGGAGAAGCGCTATACAAGCAGTAAAAACAAGGCCTGGGGCCGATTGTGGCACCGATCATCAGCTTCTTGTTGCCAAAATTAAGCTTCGATTGAGGAAAACGCAGAAAACTAGAAGGCCTTTCAGGTATGATCTGGATCAGATTCCATTAGAATATGCTGTGGAAGTGAGGAATCGATTTCAAGAATTAGATCTAGAAGACAAAGAGCCCGAAGAGATGTGGACTGATGTTCGTGATATAATACAAGAAGTTGCTACTAAGGTAGTTCCAAAGCAAAAGAAATGCAAAAAAGCAAACTGGTTATCTGAAGAGGCTTTGCAAATAGCTGAGGAAAGGAGGATGGCAAAAGGTATGGGGGAAAGAGAAAGATACAAGGTTCTCAATGCGAATTTTCAGAAAATAGCAAGGAGAGATAAGAATGCCTTCCTGAACATACAGTGCCAAGCAGTTGAGGACAACAGCCAATTAAGGAACACAAGAGCTTTGTATAAGACAATCAAAGATATCAAAGCAAGCTTCTGTGCTAAGCTGGGCGTGATAAAGGACAAACGAGGCAAGGACCTCACTGAAGCCTCAGAGATAAAGAAGAGGTGGCAGGAATACACAGAAGAACTGTACAAGAAGGACCCGGATGTGCAAACCCAACATAAGACGGTTGTGGTTACTGATCTCGAGCCGGGCATCCTGAAGAGTGAAGTTGAATGGGCCTTAGCCAGCCTTGCTAAGAACAAAGCTAGCGGAATTGATGGTATTCCAGCTGAGTTGCTTCAAAACCTCAACCACGACGCTGTTAACACACTGCATACATTATGTCAGAAGATTTGGACAACCCTGCAGTGGCCACAGGATTGGAGGAGGTCAGTTTACATCCCCATTCCAAAGAAAGGCAGTGCCAAAGATTGTTCCAACTACCGCACGATCGCGCTTATTTCGCATGCTAGCAAGGTGATGTTAAAAATCCTGCAAGGTAGGCTGCAGCAGTATGTGGATCGGGAGCTTCCGGACGTGCAAGCTGGGTTTCGCAAGGGCAGAGGAACTAGAGACCAAATTGCCAACCTTCGCTGGATCATGGAAAAAGCAAGAGAGTTTCAGAAACCCATTTACTTCTGCTTTATTGATTATGCGAAAGCGTTTGACTGCGTAGATCACAGCAGATTGTGGCAAGCTCTCTAAGAGATGGGAGTTCCAATTCACCTCATCTGTCTCCTCAGGAACCTGTATGAAGGGCAAGAGGCCACAGTCAGAACTGGGCATGGTCTCACTGATTGGTTTCCGATTGAGAAAGGGGTGAGGCAAGGCTGCATACTGTCGCCCTGCCTATTTAACCTATATGCAGAGTGCATCATGAGGAAGGCCGGTTTGGACGAGTCTTCAGCTGGAGTGAAGATTGCTGGAAAACGTATCAACAACCTTAGATATGCGGATGATACCACTTTAATGGCAGAAAGTGAAGCGGAACTCAAGAGACTTCTGATGCGCGTACAAGAAGAGAGTGAGAAGTTTGGGCTTAAACTGAACATTAAAAAGACGAAGATCATGGCGTCTTGCCCTATCAAGTCCTGGAGCATCAATGGACAAGAAGTGGAAGCTGTGACAGATTTTCTGTTCTTGGGCGCCAAGATTACCTCGGAAGGAGACTGCAGCCATGAAATTAGGAGACGCCTGCTTCTGGGAAAGAGAGCAATGGTTAGCCTTGACCGCCTAGTAACGAGCAGAGACATTAGTCTGCCAACCAAGATCCGTATAACTCGTGCTATGGTCTTTCCAGTTGTGGTGTATGGATGCGAGAGTTGGACTGTGAAAAAGGCTGACCGCCGAAGAATTGACGCGTTTGAATTGTGGTGCTGGCGAAGACTCTTGAGAGTTCCTTGGACTGCCAGAAGATCAAATCAGTCGATATTGTCGACCATAAACCCCGACTGCTCATTGGAGGGTCAAATTCTAAAGTTAAAGCTCAGCTACTTTGGTCATCTGATGAGAAGAGAGGAGTCGCTGGAGAAAGATTTGATGTTGGGAAAGGTTGAGGGTCGCCGGAGAAGGGGTAGGCAGCGAACGCGATGGTTAGATGGCATCCTCGAGGCATTGCAGATGAAGCTATGTGATGTTAAGAAGATAGTGAGAGACCGGAAAGCGTGGCGTGACATGGTCCATAGGGTCACGAAGAGTCGGACACGACTGAACGCCTGAACTGAACTGAACTGAAGGTTAGCAGTCAGGATTTTCAATTGTGCGTACACAGATGGGTTTTTCATTTCACAAAACCTTTTATAAACCTGAGCTTTCTTTCTAATTGATGCACGTAATCTTTTATTGACCCATGGTTTATCCGCTCGCTTATTAGGTGACATCAGCCTTCCGGGAATACAACTGCTTATTTTTGAAGTTTGTCCACAGTTCGTTTACATCACAGGAAATGGAGCTATCTAAGAAACCCGTAAAAAATGAATCAAGTTTCCTAATTATAGCATCATAGTTACCTTTTTCCTACATATAAACCTTTCTACGACATTGCCTCGGCACTTCTACTCGTTTGCATACAACTGTTGCTGCTACCACTTCATGGTCACTAATTCCAGGTATGGCTACTACGTTTCTTACAAGATCACTTTGATAAGAAAGGAGCAAATCTAAGGTATCGCCACCGTTCGATCCGACACGCGTAGGAAAGTCCACAAATTGATGCAGCCCATAAACACTTACAGTTTCATACAGTGCGCAATGATGTGCAGAACGGCTCCCTTCAGGATAACGGTCCTTCCATGTGATATCTGGCAAGTTAAAGTCGCCTCCTAACAGGATGAGTTCAGAAGCTAGAGCGGATAGCGAGCGGGAGAGACTATGTAACGGTTCTTTACTAGTGGACGTAGGCGGCCTGTAAAACGATCCCACGGTAAGACTGTTTCCGGCAGAAAGGATTAATTTGCACCAAACAGATTCTGAACGGTCATCACCACCGTCCAAAGAAAGGCACACTCTGAATTCGGCTATGCACGAGAACAAAGACGCCCCCGCCATGTGCATTACGGTCCTTGCGATGAGCTGTGTACTTGAACGGGAAAACTTCAGCGCTTGAAATATCAGAGTCGAGCCAAGACTCCGTACCAATGACAATATCAGGCTGCGAAATGTGAACTAGGCCAGAGAATTTCACTATCTTATTCTTTATACTTCTGCAGTTAACAATAATGACGGAGAGTTGATCATGAGCAGCTGAGCAATGTCTTTCAGCGGCATGGCTTGGTTGCTATTGCACAAGTTCCCGAATTGAACCAGTAGTGCCGTCATACACATAGGTTTTTCCCTGCATTGTTAATCTGTCGAGTTTAAGAGTGTATTTGAAATCGTGCTCATTTGCATAGCTAATTAGCTTACTCCTTGCTTGGCGGATATTCTTAGAAAAATCTTCACTTAAAGAAAAGCCAGTATCCTTAAATTTTGAAGCAGCAGACAATACGCGCTGCTTGTCCTTAAAGTGACTAAATTTTACAATTATCAGCCTTCCGTATGCGGTCGCTCTTGTCGCGTCATCTTTCCGCCTTTCTCTTCAATTCACATCGGCACCATGGGAAGACAGCAATATAGCATGACACAACAGAAAGCAACGCACGAAACGAAGCACAGAAGCAGACGCCGCGCGTGTTCACTCCGCGCCCCGAGCGAAGCGGCAGCACTCCTGTGACTGTCACCGCCCTCTACGCTTTTCACCGTTGCGGGCGGTCACCTCGGACCATTGTTCCGCGCCGAAGACGGCACACTCCCCAGTATTCTAGAATATTATTCTAGAAGGTTGGTCTCTATCCCGCCCTCCCAACTGAAATGAGCAATGTCACAGTCGGAAACTCCTCCCAACCGTCAGTATGGGGCATCGTGACGTGACGTCACACACCCCATCGACAAATCTGCGCTCGACTATGTCACCTCCCAGCTACTTACTACCTGATAGAAAGATGCGCATGATGTTTCGCTCACAACACTGAGAACGAAATGCTTACCTGCGCTGTCGTTGCGATACATTGCCCGTCTTAGTCGTCGTGATACCATTGGCCAACGGGAAGGTCTATGCGGGCCGAGTTAATTGGTAAGCATTGTATGGGCTATGTAGGCGGGTTTCGCATTGGCTTGACCTTGTTGGAGATGTAAAAGAGGAACTATAGTTGGTATATCGGAAAAGAGTGGTACCATCGGATAAAGCGTCGAGGAAATGTGTGCAAGTGACAAAATCGGTTCATGTGGGTTAATCAGCTAATTAATTATGGCCAATTAAGTGGTTTTCAGGAAAGTAAAGGCACAGTATCTGTCGCTCACGGAATCCCGCTGACACATATCGTGGAAATTACAGCAACCCTCAGGCTTACGCATGTCTCGAGCGCAGGTTCTGCAGTGATCACGGAAAATGTTTTCATGGCAGCGGTATCTGAAAGCGTGAAAAGAAGTAAAAGGCGCGCATATTGCGCGGCACTGAGCGGAATGCCCTGCGTGCCGCTGAGAGTCAGCACGTTCGCCGTATGAGAAATCACTCCATCACAGAAAATATCAAGCAGAATTTCGGGAAATAAGGATTTTGGCCAGGAGCAGATATACTAAGACACGAGAGGTTTTGGAAGCAGTTCAATAAAAAATATGCGTGTACGAGCATGATGGCTTTTAGGGTTGACCGGCCAACAGCTACTCGGGCTATGAGGTGCGCCGTAGTGTAAGGCTCCGGAAATTTCCATCTCCTGGAGTTCTTTAACGTGAACTCATATCGCACAGTACACGGGTGTCTTGGTTTTCGCCTCCATCGAAAAAGGGCTTACCGAGGCCGGGATCTAATCCCACCTCTCTAGGGTCAGTAGTCGAGCGCCGTAACCACTGAGCCACCGCGACGGGGCTTACGTAACGGAGGTAAGAAAACCATGTGTGAGCGATACATTCGTGGCCCCCTTAAGACCCAGAAGTCTTAACTTGAACGCAAATTTTGGCTGATCGTGCATGGTCTTGCATTGTGTGGCCGCCTTGGTTTCTTATATATTCCTGGCTCCTCAGCGAATAAAGCTGGAATACGTTAACGTTTGTCCTACATCGTTTCTCCCTGTATTGTTCTCCATGTATCGGTTCTCCGTGTTTCTCTATGTAATGGTCTGATTGATTGTGTACGATCGTTCTTTTGCACAGCTTGGCTTTTAACATATTTACTGTCTTCCCAGCGAATAAAATTAGATGAATTTAGCGCTCGTCCTCTGTGGTGTCTACTATGCGGCGCTATTGTTTCTTGCCTCAAGTATTCTATACCCTATACCCAAATCGATGCTTTCCTAAACAACCCTTAAGTACGTTCCTTGGTTTTGGCCCATCGTAGGCGCGAGCTTGATTCGAATGCTACTGCGCGAATAGCACGTGACATCGACTCGCCTTCGCGCGTCAGAAACAGGGATCGTCGCATGCCGTTTGGATCTTTTTTTCTGCATTCCTGTTCTGCATTCCAGTCGTTGCCGTCACGTCACCGCGGTCTGCCCGCTGTTACCCGAAACTACCGAAGCCCCACGACGACAAGCTTCCCGTGAGAAAGAGCCGCGCTGGCGCGACTACACCGGCGGCTAGACAGGAAGACGGTGATCCGCACCCGATGACAATCGGCGCAGCACGTAGACGAACGGCGCCGTTCCCTTTTCCGGGCGCTAACTCGAGCGGTCTTCCAAGTCGCGTCGCTCCCGTTGCGGCTCCGGGAGCATACACTCGGTGACATAGTAAGGGGCTGGATAATCTAATTATGCTCGAGTCTGGCGCCTTGCGTTCGCACTTATATCAGTAAAATAGATAATAAGTGGCGTTTATTGTTTTTTTCTTTGCGCGAATGTGCTGCTCTGTGCAGCCTATGGGCGGCCATTCTCACGCGAGTGGTCGTACAGAGTGCGTTAGCGTCAGTCCTTTGAGAAGACCTCTGTGTTTAGCTACCATGAACTGCACTCTTGCGTCTGATTTCTGTCGCAAATGCCTAGGCGCTTGGTTTCCGAAGAGTCAGTCTGCTGATGGCTAATGAAGGAATGGTAAAAAAGCGATATGACACGATAAGCGGAGATTCTTTGACTTGCGTCCTCGCACCTTGACTACATTCTTGGCTGCCCGAGTGGATAGGGTCGAGATTACGGAATGCTATATTGAACGTTAGCATTCAATGTCAAAGTCATAGAACGAAGGCGGCAGAGCGCTCACTTCTAGCTAATTTATTATTCGAGAGAACAACGAAGAGTTTGTTCTCCGCCTGGCTCAGATTTGTGTAAGGCCTAAAAACAACAACATTATACCGCATTTGTTTTAGGTATACCTAATGCTGTGGACTTTGCTACGTATAAATCTCTTGTTGCCCAGTTACATAAAAGTGAAATTGGGAGTAAATACTCTCCCGTATTCCTTTTCTGCTGTTTATAAGCAATCAGCGATAGGCTTGTTTGCCTCAAAGTAACTGCAATGTTTTTTTTGTTTTTTTTTATCTATTAACAGGGATGTGACTACCTGCTAAACAGATGTTATGCTGGAAAGCTAAATTAGCTTTAAAAAGACGCGAAATATTCTACAGAGAGCCTTCTAAATCCAATCTACGAAGTGAGAAGTGATTGCCAGAGGTTAAACGCTTACGAATGCGCGTTCGAAAGTTGTGTTACCACACTTACTTCTTACCGGCATTGCCGGAAGGAGAGAAGCAACCAGCTGTTTATCGGAAGCTGCTAATAATACCCTTTTTAACTTCCCAGCCGTGGAGGCCTCATTTAGACGGAATGAAATGCGAAAGCACGCATGAACTGTGAAATGTCAGTAGACATTAAATCACCCCAAATTGTCGATATTAATCCCGAGATATCAAGAGCGACGCTTCTAATTACTGAGTGTAACTTCTGGACATTAAATCTCCCCACATTTCCACTACTCCTTGGCTTAACTCCACCGAATGGCATGTATCAGCTTTGTTCTAACCCTTGGTTGACATTTGCCTGTTGCTTCATGTAAGCGTTAGTAATCTCTGGGGCCAGACCGTGTCGCATACGCTGTTCTATGGTACCTATAAGCCATGCACCATTTAATGAACCTCTCTGCCGTTACAGCTAACAAGCATGGCTCGGCGGTTCTGATCCCTGTGACTGGACGTCATTTAGACTAATCCCGCGCCTAAAATAAGCGAACTGCCCTCTCGATCTGAAATCCTATGGTCCAAACGCACTGACCAGCTGTGCACAAAAAAAAAAAAACAATTAAGAAGAATACAATTCCGACGCTACAGCAACCATTCGAAAGCGATGGATGTCTTTCTGCGAGGTCCCTGCACCATATAGATATAACCTCATTGATCTCGCCTCGGCTGCTCAGCAGCAAAAAAGCCTGAAGCTCATTTCAGTGACTCTTTTTCCTTTATGGCAAGCGTACGCTTGGCAACTTTAATCATAAAGCCACCCTCAGTGCCCAAGATTGAATAAAATGGCGGTCCGATATTTGTGGAGGTGCGAAGCAACCCTAGCGAAAAAAATATATGAGTCACAATACCCTCATACAGGTTTCTCATACGAAACTCATACTAAGCTTATACAACTCTTAAATAATCTCTTATATTTCTCATAAGTTGAATGATACTTGTATGAGTTTAGTATGAGAAATCTGTATGAGATTATTGTGACTCGTAGCTTTTTTTTTTCACTAGGGAATATTCCCAAATTATTTTTATTTCCAAATACTGCAGGCAGCAGTTCTGCCCAGGCAGGAGACGGTTACATAAGTTAAATCCGCTAAGAGCGCTCAAAAGTGTTAGAATCAGCACATTTGTCAATTAAAGCAGGCGGGTGATTCCATTGTTCGA
This sequence comes from Amblyomma maculatum, assembly GCF_055883805.1. Taxonomy (NCBI): domain Eukaryota; kingdom Metazoa; phylum Arthropoda; class Arachnida; order Ixodida; family Ixodidae; genus Amblyomma; species Amblyomma maculatum. Next base: position 159,500,629 of record NC_139344.1, on the reverse strand, counting down.
TTGTGTAAAGGAAAGCAAGAGTTTTGGAAGTGTTTCGTCCTAGCATAATATGGTCGAATCACGTTAGTATTGTTCAGCCTTGATGGCTGCTGTGGTGCAGAAAAATAAATAAAGTGTCAAGCCTATTTTGTTCTGGTAAATTATGTACAAACATTTTAACCTGTTAATCTCTCAACGCACCTAGAGCGGCTCCAACATGTGCTGTCTCATCATACTAGTTACAGGTGAAATCTTGCGATAATCTGATTATATGAATCTAGTGGCATGCAGTTAAATTAGCTCGCTAGATATTTTTGGCAGTACCCACAGAGTCGTGCTCTATGACTGGTCGAATCATAGTGAGATATGCTTCAAGGTTTACGTTAGACGGCGACCTTTTCAATTTCTTGCGCAATTATAATCGTTTCTTTCCTTAGTTATTTCGTGCATATGTAAATAATATAAACCTCCAACTCAAGATTGGCAGTAATCGTTGGACCTGTTCAAATTCAGACGTTCAGGATTTTAAAAACAAATATAAAGAGCACGACGCAAAAGATTTTTAAACATGGGATATTCGGCTAGGCGGACGCAAGCTGTGAGGCGGCTGTGTCGGTAATATCGTGACAAAACGTAACTGTCACATGACTCCTGCATGCAATGTGACACGAATGGGAGCTTAAATGGGCTTTCTTAATTTTCCTCGCAATGGTATGTATGAGGACACTAAATAAACGCTCAACATGCTGAAATCACGACAACGCCAAGAAATTGACCCGCAACTGCTTGTGTGAATTAATTAAAAAAAAAGCAGCTTTCGTAATAACAAGACAAACAGCGTTAAGCACTTATCTCTTTCTAACTGTATTGCCGCTGTTTCGAAACTACATTGCGAAACAGGAACAAATATAACGAGTTATCGAATGGCTTTCCGCTAAACAACGTCGCGACGCTGCCAACCGGGCGAGACAGTTTGTAAAGGCACTCCCACCGACCATTCACAGCTCTTCCGCACCCTGCCACCACGAACTACTTCGTCTGTGGAAATTCTGGCCCGAGCAGCTGTTCAAATCCGTCTGGTCCGCCACGCGTGGGCGTCATGTTCTTCACTGACATACTAGCAGCTTGCAGAGACGGATAGTTCGGCCCAGAGTTTGGCAACGCACTGTAGTACAATAAATAGTATTTTCGAAGCGAAAGCTTCTCCGGCGGGCTCTCCAAACGTGCTTAAATTCCATTCACGCGCGGGAGTTAGACCCCAGCCTTTTAACGGCTAAATTCTCCAAATACAAAAAAAAAAAGAAGGTTCAGAATGCCTCTCCGTTGCAGAAAGTGGCAGTTATTCTCTCTTAAAGGGGGAGCGGGTAGAAATTGGGAAATAGCCTACGCATGCATGCAGCCGTGATTGTCGCTGTCCTTGCGTGCAGGGCTGGACTGGTCTTTCATGGTGGGAAAAGGACGTCCTGAGAGGAATCAGACAGACAAGAAGCATGCGCCGTATTAATAGTTGCAGTAAAGCAAAATGAAGGGAAATAATAGCTTCAGATTTACTTTGCTATACCAAGTGCGACTAAGGTGCTCTAGCACGTCTACCCATTGCTTGCCTTCGTTCCTGTTTGTTTAGCTGCAGTTAAGTAGCTTGGGGGGTCATTCTTGTTTAGCTTCATTTCCCTTTAACTTTGTTTACTTTTTTATTTGTTTTTGGTTTGGTTTAGTCTGGTTGGGTTTGTGGGGTTTAACATCCCAAAGCGACTCAGTCTATGCGAGACGCCAAGTGGAGGACTCCGAAAATTTCGACCACCTGGGGTTCTTTAACGTGCACTGACATCGCACAGCGCACGGGTGCTTACCTTTTCGGCCCCATCGAAAAGCGGCCGCCGAGGCCGGAATTCGGTCCCTCGTCCTTGGGCACAGTAGTCGAGCGGCCTAACCACTGCGCTACCCCGGCGGATGTTTGTTTTTGGCTTGGTTAACTTCGCTTTGTTTTTCTTTTCAGTTTACTAACCTGATTAAAAATGGTTTACCTTTTATTCTCACTGGTTTTGATCTCAACTTACCGCCTTTAGTAAATGCAGCCACACTCAATGATTAAAGAGAATATTTTATATAGTGGGTGGAACAGCGCGAAGAGAAGAAATACACAAGAAGAGAAGCACAACAGACGAGCGATGACTCGCAACCAACTTTTTATTAGGAAGAAAGCGGATTCTTATACAAAAAAAAATATGTCACATGATGTTACCAAGAACAAAACCCTTGACCAGGCAAATTCAAGAAATATCTTTCATCAGTCACATGGAAAACCCTATCAAGCAAGACCAAACATACAAGCCCCCCCCCCCTTTCCCCCCTCCCCAACGGCCCGTTTTACATATTGTAAATTATCCCCAAACATTATCCAAGAAAGAAAACTCTTAATCGATAAGCACCAAGGAAGGCTGACTGACACACTGCGACTACGTCTTACTGATGTAATACGCCTCAGTAATTTCTCTCGTCGTTTTGTCCTTGTGGAGAAACAAAATCTTTGTTTTTGAAACCAAGGGGCGGCAACTTTTGTTTTTCTGCTTTCCTTCTTTCCCACAAGCACTACAATGATCTTTCAAGTGGGAATATCGTGTGTCCGCGACAGCGAATTGAGGTGTTCACGCAGACGAATATTTATACACCGACTCGTTCGACCTGTGTATACCTCATTTTATTTTATTTATTTATTTCATTTATTATCAATACCTCAAATGCCCCAGGAATGGGGTATTACATGAGGGATGGGCTGCTATTTCATATGAAAATAGATTCGATGGCTGCCTTGAATTGAGATGGATTGGAGTGGTGCACGAAGTCGACTGGCAGATTGTTCCAGTCCCGAGTAGTTTTTGCGAAGAACGAGCGAAGATGAGCTGTAGTCTGCGCTGGTGGAGGGTAGACACCTTTGGGATGGCTGGTGCGGTTTGAGAAGCGATGAGCTGGTAATATCACTGAAACATCAAGTGATCAAGTGGTATGGGATAAAATTTATGAAAAAGGCAAAGCCTAAAGATGCAACGTCTCAAATTGAGATTAGTAAGGTGAGCCTTAGATTTAAGAGCAGTTACGCTGGAGTGATAAGAATAGTCTGAAAAAAATAAATCTTGCTGCGCGATTTTGAACTGATTCGAGGATGTTACAAAGGTTAGCTTGATGAGAGTCCCAGATTGAGCATGCATATTCTAGCTTAGATCGAACGAATGTGAGGTAAGTTAGTGCTTTAATCGAGGCAGGGGCGAGGCGCAAGTTTCGACGGAGGTAACCAAGAGTGCGATTGGCTTTGTTAGCAATGTTCGTTACATGTGCAGACCAATTAAGTGTGTTAGAAATTGTGATGCCAAGGTATTTGTATGATTGGACAGATGAAATTTCGGAGCCACAGATGACATACCTGGAGGGTTGATAGTGCTGTCGTCGATGAAAAGAGAGTAATGACGTTTTATTAGTGTTTAAAGACATTAACCATTTGTCGCACCAGGCTTCAACGCGTTTAAGGTCATCTTGAAGAATGCGAGAATCGGAAATGTTATGGATGGGACGGTAGATGACGCAATCGTCTGCAAATAGGCGGATGTTAGAAACAATGTTACTGGGCAGATCATTAATGTAGATTAGGAAGAGCAAGGGTCCAAGTACAGTGCCTTGGGGAACGCCGGAGAGGACTGGGGAGCAAGTCGATGAGAGTTTGTTAGCGTACACAAATTGCTTCCGATTAGTCAGAAAATTACGTATCCATTCCAATACAAGAGGGTTAACGCGTAATCGTGAAAGTTTAAGTAAAAGTCGCTGATGGGGAACTTTGTCGAATCTAAAAAAAGAGCATCTACAGGTACGTTTAAATCCAGGTTAGAACTCATGTCATTGATGAATAAAGCTAGTTGAGTGTCACATGACAGTCCTTTACGAAAACCATGTTGATTAGGATGAAAAAAGGCTATAGGAATCAGAAATTTTACCATGTGAGAGTAAAGCACATGCTCCATTAGTTTTGAAGAGACGCTTGTTAGTGAAATAGGAGATAACTAGAACATGAAGATGGATGACCTTTTTTCGGAACTGGAACAACCTTGCCTATTTTCCAGTCTTCCGGCACCACTCCTGATGACAACGATTGCTGAAAAATATGAAATAAAATGACGCTGACAACAGTTTTGGTGTGTTTTAGTACTTTTGAGTTGATGCCACCGACACCTGATGAAGATGTAAGTTTTAGTGAGTCTATAATTTTCGCGATACCGGAAGGATTGAAAATGATATCAGGCATGACTGCGTGATCATAGCTAGGGAAATCTGGTAAAGTGCTGGCGGGTTCTTGCGTAAATACAGATGTGAATGTGTGGTTAAGTTCAGCTATTTTGTTGTCAGGGATTGGACGGTTCTGCTTATCGCATAGTTGTAACGGTTGCGAGTGTTTGGGGCAAATCGTATTCCAAAACTTTTTAGGGTAATTTTTTATCATTGTTGGCAAGACTGATGAATAAAAAGAGCGTTTAGTTTTGCTAGCAAGTGATTCAATCTCCTTTTCCGCTGCGCAATACTTTTGCCATGAACATTGGTTGTTAGTTTTTTTAGCTGAGCGGAATAGCCTTTTCTTTTTGTTATTAAGGCGTTTCAACGTAATGTTAAACCATGGTGATGACTGTTTTTCTCTTATAGTAGTAGTTGGTATGTGCGTTAGTACCAACTCATACATTTTGTTCTTAAAAAATAACCAATTAGTTTCTACGGAGCGTTTTGAAAAATCGTGAAGAAGCCAGATGCAAAATTCTTCGAGTGCTGCATTAATTATAGAATAATTCCCCCTGTCCTATAGTGTTATTGTTTTCGTTATTTTAGGCGTATGCGGCAGATGACAATGAAAGGAACCGTGCAAAATTGAATGGTCACTAAGCCTTGGCAAATATGTGAGCGGAGAGAGCATATCGGGCTCGGAAGCTAAAACCAGATTGAGTGTGTTTGATGATTTGCTACCGCGACGCGTCGGCTCTGTGACTGTTTGCGTTAGTCCAAACGTTAGGCAAGTGTTTACGAAGTCACTTTCGCTGTTGTTTTGTGATAGAACTGAGGCAAGATTTGACCAAGTTATCGCAGGGAAATTGAAGTCTCCGAAAAACAGGATAGGCGATAGACGGTATGCGCTGGTTACTGATAAAAGGACCTCGTGGAACTCGGCAACGAAAGAAATATCAGCGTCAAGAGGGCGATAGCAGACGCCAATTACTATAGGTGGATAAGAGGCGTTACTAATAACAAATATAATTTCTAAGGGGGAGGATGTCCTAAATTCAGTGCACTGAAGGCTGCGGTGGGCGGCTATCAGTACACCACCACCACGTTTATTATTTCGATCACGCCGGAAAATATTGGAATCTGAAGAAAGCGAAAGTACTTCGGAGTCTGCGATTGATGAATTGAGCCACGTTTCGGTAAGAATGACCAGGTTAGATTCTGTTGTGTGAATTATATTACGGAGTTCATCAAGCTTTGTCAAAAGGCTTCGAATATTAGTATATAAAAAAGAGATGTATGAAAGGTTAGGACGCGAATGATTTCCTTCTACGAGTTTAAAGGGTGGGGGAAAACCTGCTGAATGCTGTGGTCAAATATGTAGGTTTTGTTTCCGATGATTAGTTTGTTGTGTCTAAGTTTATATTTTCCTTTCTGTGCTTTACCGAATTCCAGGAGGTGCTTTCTAGCGGTAAGCGTGTGCGGACAGTAATCTTCAGAAATGCTGTAACCTGTATCTTTTAGTTTTTTGGCACATGAAAGTAGCTTTTCTTTTACCTTAAAGTGGATAAACTTAACGATGATTGGTCGGTCACGGTCCGCCCTGAACTTTCCCAGCCTGTGAGCTCTATCAATACCTAGAAGAATGAGGGTAGTATCTAATAGCGTACTACAATGCTGGATTACGAGGTCTTCCGATTGCGCCCATGTTTCGCGTTCGACGTCTTTAAGGCCGAAAAACAAAAGGTTTGATCTGCGTGATCTGTCGTCCGAATCATCCAGTCTGTTTTCAATGCTGGCAATTTGCACAGCATTTTGTTCGGAGAGTTCTTGTATGTGGTTCATCTGATCTTTAACAGCTATCATTGATGAACAGTCAGCTTCAATTTTGGCCAGTCTGTTTTTGATTTCCTGAAATGTTTCGTCATTCTGGGAAAGTTTAAGGCGAATAGATTTTATTTCTCTAAGAAGTGAGGCTTGTCCGGACCGAATTTCGTTTAGTGCTTCAAGTATTTCGGTGGAAGATTGGGTATCACCGGAACGAGTGTTGGGACCAGGATTTTGCTCAACGTCGCCAGCGAGGATTAGTAACTGCTTGATAACATAGTAGCAATCAAAGGCAATCTGGATGCAGCACAGTGGGCTCGGCAGCACCAGTAAGCCAGCATAGCGCGTGCGTCGCGCGAATAAAGTATATTTTGCATTTACCTGCAAGACGAACAAGCGTCGCAGGTGAGTTGCAGTGGCCATAGCTGTGGTGCTGTCGAGCCCAATGAAGGCGGTGTTGGGTGACGACTTGTTTATAAAGCGGTCAGGTGGCGAGGAGGTTGATTGTTGCCGATTGACTATCGTCGATGAGAATGCATGTGGCGATAATCGCGGGGCATAATCCTGCGGCGGCGCTGGCAGGCAGTGGGGCAGCGGTGCTGTTGACGTGCGCGTGGTTGGTGGGATGCTGTGCGGCAGGACGGGCTCAGGGCCGCGATGTGCTGGCGGCCAGGCTGGCATCCGTGTGACCACCCGGGCATCACTCGTGGACCAGCTGCCACATCGCAGGAGGCAGACGGAAACCTGCAAGACGAACAAGCGTCGCAGGTGAGTTGCAGTGGCCATAGCTGTGGTGCTGTCGAGCCCAATCAGTGACAGTCGAGCATGGCAGTGGAATTTCGTACACGACAGCGCAGGCGCAATCTACCAATCTCGACCTATGCGAAACCTGGCATTTAAACGGGTTACTCTTCTTCAGCTTTTCCTCGCGGTTCCTAATAGTGCAGCAGAGCCCGCCCAACTTATGCGGCGCCGAAAAACATTAACTTCGCATCGCCTAACTAATACAACTAATAAAAAGTTAGTTGCGAGTCAGAGTTCGTCTGTTGTGCTTCTCTTCTGGTGTGTTTCGTCTCTTCGCACTGTTCCACCCACTATGCAATTGTACCAACTCGCCCAACTGTCCATCCTACCTCAAAGAATTTTTATGCCATATCCACGATGTCTGAACTCCACACACCATCTAGCCGTGGCTTAGTTGCAGGTTATATGCTATTCGCTCCTTCAACGTCGTGAACACTGTGTTGTGATAGGTGAAGTAATTAGACACACATCCCAAACCCGCAATCATTGACTTCGTTTTAAAGACAAATATTTATAAACATGTTTTACTGGTGGCTACCATGTCAGAGGGAGTTACTAGATATCACAACTCCTATATAAAAAGCGGCCACAGCTCTAATTGAGTCCGGCGCATTAAACAGCGTAGTGGCGACAAATGACAATTTTTGTACTCCAGTCGCAACTCGACAAATAATACTACGGAGCCAGCTGACCAATCTGTCAGCATCTGCTAGTGCGAGCACTGAGGTATTGCAGTACAGACTGAAGCTAAATAGGGTGTTGGTATACGGACGTCCCGACATATCATGGAATTTTCGCTAGTGGCCCCTCTAATGCTAGCTCACTATAAGAAAGAAACTATGCATTGGGTAAAGGAGGAATTACCAATGGCGGTCCGGTCTCGGATGTGTCCGTCAACAAGTTAGTAACTTGCATATCCGGCTTGCATCAATAATAAAATTACTCAGGATGTTTTGCCTTCAACAGCATATCATGGTAAAAAATACTTTTATAGGTTAGTACAGGTGCAACCCTTCAGGATAGGCATGTAGCCTGCAGCCTACTGCAGGCATCTAAATGAAACGTCGCAACAAGACTTGCAATGAACTACATTTCCTTGAAATGTTTAATGTAATTATTGGTTTTACTTTAGAGAACGTTCTCGACCATTCAATTATTATATTTAGTAATCGATTACGAGTAATTCTTTGCATTTTTTTTCTCAAACAAATTGTAATCATTGGTATAACGTTGAGAAACAAGCACGGTGACCATGACTGGTCATGGTGCTCACCGTGGACCGTGCACGTGGTCACTGCACTCCATCGAGCGACAACAGTCGAGCAGCCAAGAAGCCGCGCGAGCAATGACATCTGCATATACAAGCCCGAGTGGACTACATTTGGCTATCCCCGTACTCCGCTCTTGGCTTTTTTTTTTTTTTTTTTTCATAACGCCACAGTGGAATTATGTGCTTTGTAAGCTTGGGCTTCGCCCCCTCAGAGCGCGAAAAGCAGCGAATCGCGGCGTTTTGTGTTAATTAGCTCGAGGTGGTACGCAAACTCTTCGTGTCTGTTAAAGCAGCGCGCTTTCCTCCGGCGCGTACATCGCGATGTCCTTCAGAGTCGGCGCAGATGTGCGCACGGAAACGCGGAAAAAATGCCTTGAAAAAACCTCGAGAAACAACCGCGGGAAAATCGGGTGCTAATGCATACTCACTGGAACAACCTTTTATTGCAATATACATGCCCGTTACCCATCCCGGAAGGTATACGTGCGGCACATGGCGCATCGGAAGCATCGACTTTCTATAGGGTTGTTGTACGATTGCTTTTTTTTTTTTTTTTTTTTTTGCCTTTTGCACTGATGTGGGTGGCCAGTCCGCCCAAACCAGAAAATGGACTCCCGGCCACACTGCCGTCCGCGCAAAACTGGCTCAACTTGAACTTTCAGGCCGGTGTGTGTGGCCCGCATGACGACTGGATTACATATATTGACTCATTTAAAGTGACATATCAGGCCCCTCTTCCTCGATCTCGCAAGGGCAAATGTGTCCGCCCGCATTGCCAAGTGATAAGCGGGGCCTAGATGGTGCCCCTCGAAACGAAAACTATTGACCGCACTTGCTAATACTATAGTGTTGCTGATACTGCAAACGTCGCTACACGCAGCAGCAACGAGCGATTCCTTTGAAGTTGCGTTCTCTGATCATTTGTGCCGCTGAATTAACAGAGTGGTCTTCAAACAGACGGAAGTGGGTGCAGTCATTGTGTCGCAAGGGATTCTTTGTAGCTGTTTATGACCATCGCAAGTGTATTTAATACCCACGGCGAGCAACAGCTGCTCACTGCAAATATCCTGAGCATGCATGAGCTCCACATCCCAGTGACAAGTACCCATTCATGTGTTGTGAGTGTTTAGGACCAGAAAAAGTGCTTGTTCGCCAAGCACTTATTATTCCTTATTACCTAATACTGAAAGGAACTGGTGCTTTGCAGCTAAGTCGCAAGCGTTCCGCAGGTTGCAGTGCTAGCGACCGAAACGAGCCCACGACGTTGTTTTCGCGACGTTTTGATCGTGGTTCGAGTGTGTACTATGCTTGAAAACCTCCAGACGCGCGCCATAGTCTACGAAAGCAATGTGTGCTGTTGTTGCCTGCTGCGTCAATAGAAGCGTCGCCGCCATTCCCCGGTTTGCTGCATATTGCGTTGTAGATGAGTGCTCGGGTTACCTGCGGCGCCGGAGGCATTGTGCAACTGATTTTCTTTCTATTTCTAGTAAAAAACAAAAACAAAAAAGCATGGCAGGAGCTTACACTTCTTAAAAGAGGCAACTCATTTACAGTTTTTTTTTTCTTTTTTAATCGATATTTATTTACAGTTGTGCGTTCTAATGTGCAAAGTGATGCAAAACCAAAATTGCAGGTATAGATCATTGCCCGTAAAAAAAAAATGCTTGACTAAGAACAAATGAATATTTGCAAGAAACGATTGTGATTAAGGTATGTTCAGTGCGCAGTAAAGTCAATATTAGACAAATAATTAGACAAATGGCATGTAATGTAGGCTTTAGACGACAATAATGCTCCGTTACCGAGTTTTACCCCTTACATCGGCATGCGATCCCGTACTTGCTTAGCCCACAAACATAATATCGCCAAACTGCTGTTAATTCGGCTTTACGGTATCGAGCAGGTGCTCAGCTGTGGTTTCTTACTGCGCTGAACCAATTTGTGGAATTCTCAATGTCATCATAAACGGATGTCATTGACGCATGTTTACATAGGTGCGTACCCTTTCGGTGCTTTCGCTTGCCTGCGACAACCTGCGATGATTACGCTTACTTTCCTGCCGAGTGATAGCGATGGCATATGCGGACGTTGTTTTCCGGCAGTTAAAGATGTATTCCACATTTTCTTAGTCCTCCTTGCCTTTGTCACATGCCTAAGTTTGCTCAAACATCGATGCGTATTTGCATCTTCCGCGATGACCATCTAGATTTCCTGGAACATATAAAAGTTCACAATTGTTTTGTGCATGTGTTCACGACTCACGACAGAACCCTATCTATGTACGTGGTCTAACCGTAACAACTCAGATTACCTTAGTTTTTTAAAACTTGTTACGCGTTATTGCACAATAGTTGACTCCGCAATGCTAATATTGACCCATTCTGAAAGACCAGTATCGATGCAATCTTTGACCTGTCCACGATGAGGTCGCCTTTCACTTTAATCCATTATTTTATTGTTGGTACTGAATTTTCTGCTTGCATTCGCAGATTCCTGATTTGCACCTGTGCCAAAGGATAACTTACTAATGCAGCAAGCAATATATAAGGTTTTCAGAAAATGGTCATAATCTAAATGGACAGTGTAATTCATTTTGTGCATTGAGCAACTTTCTGCAGGAAGAGAGGTGCCGAAGGCTTGAGTGGGGGCTCACTGCTTATTATTTCAACAACAGAAAGGGAACTGTATTTTCAACCTGAAAGTGTCAGCGGAAGGACACAGTGTTCATCGCAGTTCATGGTTAAGCAAACAGCTTGTGTGATCAATGCAATAAACAGTATGATGGTAATTCCATAGTGTAACGTTAATATGATCCGGTCAATATTTGACCTTCCTACATGCAAAGCTTATTTGGCTAGCGCACCGTGGAGCATGGACCGCCAAAAAATAAAAAAAAAAACCTCTGGAACAGTCTGGAGCTGGCCCGGAGGCTAAGATCGACCGCGCCCGCACCCCCGCGCACCGATCCGGCCCCCTCTTCTCCTTGTGACCTGGATGGAAGTGCTTACACAAAGCTCTAAAAAATTCAAGGGGACCCTGGGAGAGGGGTGCAACGTCGTGCGAACAGCGAAGGCTACTAAGGAACTTCAGAGGATGCAATCCCCCAGCGCCTCACGCATTTCTCGAATTTTCGGGCATGACTAAGTGAGCGTTGTATTGTAACAGGCGGTCCTGGGTCAGGCTTTTTCTGAGGAAGTAGGCAGGCCCCGGATCAAGAAGCTGTGATGCTAGAACTGTGAGCTGGAGAGTTGTGTAATGTTCCAGCTTGCATAATAGCTGCGCAAAGCAAGATTTGGTAACTGGAAGTCAAGTAGCCTCGTGGTCTCATAAATACCCGTTTGCGTTTTGTATAAATTTAATTTTCCTCTGGTTTCCTTCTGTCATCGTCCTTCATCTTCGTGTCTACTACCACGTGCTACTATTCTTCATCAGCTGAATCTATGTGAACTGCGAAAGAATGAGGTGAAGAGGAAAAGAATCTGACCTTTAATCTATATACTCATGTCCCAACAGCCTTAAAAGCCCTATGCACTCTATAGCAGCATCTCGTTACCTAAGTTAAAATTTGTTCACTTTGCTGTGCATAATTATGAAAAGAAAATTGACGATTTCAACGCTGCTGAACCGATTGTGGAGCGAAAACTGACTGCTGGCGACCTAGCGTTGCACCGAACTCAACCAGCGTTCCGTTGAACGCATCAAAGTTCACCGGCGTTCTGAACAGAGTACCCGGACTCGAACCCGACCGCCGGGGGCTGCGTTTCGATGGAGGCAAAACGGAGAGGCATCCGTGGGCTGTGCGATGTCTGCTCACGTTAAAGATCCCTAGGTGGTCGAAATTACTCCGTAGCTCTCCACTATGGTAGGGTGGCTAGAAGGAGAGGTGTGATGAACGCGGCGCGCTTTCCACAGAGAGGGATGGCCCTCCGAGCGTGACAGCCGCTGAGGCCAAATGGAGCGCTGTAGTCTGGGTCCCGTCAGCATTCCGGGGGAGACTTGAACACGTCCATGGAACGCCACGCGATAGGAGCCGTGGTGTACCGTCCAAACACACTTGCCGGAGAAAGTGGGACAGATACTGCACCTTTCCTTTCCTGAAAACTAATTATAATTATATGCAGCACTGCAACGAACGCCAATAAGAGGTAAACGATGAGAAGCAAATGATAGAAGAGGAAGGGTATGCTTTCGCCATTCGCCTCTTAAGAGACATCGCGGAGGAGTCGGCGGTGGCCTCGGCGCGCCAGCTGTGCACCATGTGACGTCACTCCCTCCTGGTGCATGCGCAGCTGGCAAGGCGGCGGCGGCACCTCTGAGTCACCCGCGCAGCGCAGGAGTCGGCGGCGGCTCCAACGCGGCTCTTCAGCTGTGCTCCGTGGGACATTACTCGCTCCTCGCGCATTCGCAGTTGAGGCTCTCCGGGGCACCGCGAAATCGCTCAAACCTAGCGTAGTGTTGCTTCCGCAATAAAAATCATGAGAGGTGCTTAGAGTTGACTTGATAGTGTGTGCGTGTTTTTCCCAAATGTTTGGCTATTCCTGGTATGATGCCATTTCACGGCAACGGCATTCTTTCGGCGGAACGAGTTGTATAAGCTATCGCATAAAGTTAGATGGGATTTTACTCTATTTAAACCGATTAAGATGTGCGGATACACTGGTTAGCATAGTTTGACATGGTTTTGCTTAGCGGATTGGCATTGAGTTTGGCGAAGTGTTAAACGCGTTTAGTTGGTAATTGGCTTTAGAGAAAAGGAAAGGCGTACTATCTGTCTCACTTCTCGGTAAACAGGCATACAGTTGGAGGGAGAGACGTATGTCGTTGGTTCGAATCCGTGTCGAACACTAGCCTCCAACTTGACTAGCAGATGGATGTAAATGTGAAGCGGGATGGCATGACATCACCCTGAATGCTCCACAAAGAATGGTTTCGTCACAAGTTTGATACGAAGTCACGTGCGTACTTTTCCTACCCGTTTGGGACAAGGTCAAGGCGACGCCTTTTCTGCGCAACGAGCTGTATAACCTATCACGTAAAATACCGAAGTCATAAGGTTCCAAAGGGCTCTTTATTCATTGCCCAGACAGCAAGCTTCCGTGTTAATACATTGAAAATTTCATCTCCAGGGAATTCTTCACAATATTAGTCGCTCATGTTCACATCAGCAGGTGTTTATTAACGAGACATGAGGGTAGGCATGAAATTATTTCGTTTGTAGTCATGACAATAAGACAAATAGCCAGACTGTGCTTTATTTAACGGTGAGAATCGGGAAGTAAATCTGTGTGTAGAGAATATCGAAGCTGACTACAATAATGCGCTGTATGGTACTAAAGTTTTTTTTTCTTTTTAGCTAGGAAATAGCTCGACCTAATTTCAACGTTTTAATGGACCTCGTTGCAAAATAAGCTCTGTGCAGCTGGTAAAAAATCTATCTAAGGAACAAGGACAGTGCGAAAGACAAACCCACTGTACAGAGCAACAATTCTATAGTCGGATTTCCCTCAAAGTGGGCTCTTCAGCTAATTCAGCCGAAGTTAATCCCATTTCGCGGACGCACCTACTACTTATTTGCCTACTATACTCACATTGGGTTTCATTCTTAGGAGATTAACCACGGCGTCTTTAGACCTGGTCGACGCTTTGGTCTGGAGGGTCTCCCTTGAAGAGCGTTCACCGTTGTATTCTTCACTTGCATGTTACTATACTTTATCTCCTCCTTCCTTGAAGCACTACCAAATCAGTGATGAATGCAGAGGCGATGTTGTGGCGCTGTAGAGTGCAATGCCCGTATAATTTAATCATATGAGAATAGGGGCTGACATGCTGTAAAGCGCGTATTCGCGAAATGCAATTTAAATTCGAACCTTTACGTAAACTCTAGTTACAAAGGCTATTTTCCGAGTTTAGAGATCGCGACTATTTCATATGCTGAAACCACGTTGCCAAGATTTGGCCCGCTTCGAAACAAGCTGTCTCGCTTTGGAGTCTATTCGTCGTTGTTACTAGGTTTTCGGTATGTTTATTGGAGATAAACGGCGCATCGGGCGCTCGTTTGGCCTCATCTCACCTTAAACAACATCCACTAGCGTTAAATTTCCTTTATTTCTTATTTCCGGTGATGACTTTGCCTCTCACAGGTCTGACGAAAAAATTCGCCTCGTTCACGAAAATGGTTTCAGTTTGAAATACCAGGTGAAGCCACGAGGCGAACGTTGCCACCGCAGCTTACTAAACGCGCGGATGTGACACACAGCCTAACCGATCGCTTCAAACGCTATTATAAATCTTTTAAATGTTCTCTCAAGGTTCGGTACGTTGCTAACGTGCATTTATACTCTTTTGCAACCAGTTGGGTACCCATCACTGGTGGCAAGGAAAGAGAAGGTGAAAACAGAAGCAGCGAAGACGCCTGGAAATTATAGACGCGCTAACTCACAACGTAGTACCTTATGGCACAAGGCTGCTCTCGTTGCACAACGACAGCTCCGGCAATCGAGAGTGCCCTGCACGACTCAAGGCTCGCCGATAGGTGTGTAACCACTACAACACAAAGCAAAGCGCGTGATTTATAGATGCGCCTGAGACATTCACAGAACAGACGGTCCACCGTGAAGCCATGGTCGAACGGTATGGCACCGTACATTTGAAAGATGGGAAATGGAAACTCACTCACTTTTCTTATACCAAAACTTTGCAGGCGGCACACTTTGACCAAGCTAGTAAATAATATAAAATTCTAGGGGCTTAGAACAGCGCCAAGGAGTGGAAAGCGTGAAAAAAAAAACTGTACTTCAATCCGGCAAGTGTGAGGCCGAGCTTCAGATCAGCTGTGGAGGAGCGTTGCCCGAGCCTCATACGAGAGTTAACACGACGCCAACTCTCTGCGCAGCTGACGTCTCCAGCGCAAACGGCCCGCGGCTTTCTTTGCTTGAACATG
This sequence comes from Amblyomma maculatum, assembly GCF_055883805.1. Lineage (NCBI taxonomy): Eukaryota > Metazoa > Arthropoda > Arachnida > Ixodida > Ixodidae > Amblyomma > Amblyomma maculatum. The sequence goes on along the minus strand of NC_139344.1, from coordinate 159,485,555 downwards.
TCGGCGTCCGGGCATGCATAAGAATTTGGCGACAACTCTCCGAGTAAAAACAAACACGTCAGCTGTATACTGTCAGCCTTATTTGTAAGCACGTAAACTGTGTTTTAGAACACCATGTTTTACAGAAGCACTACTGCATTAGCATTGAAAGAGACATATGTGTGCAGCTTATACCACAAGGGTGACATGCGGGACATCGTTATACTTGCCAACGACCCGTCGACAGAAAGGCTCATGGCCGAGAACTCGCATTGCCCCGTGGAAACAGACAACAAAGAAAACGGAAAAAAAGGTGGCTCTTTTTTATTTTTTATTCCAAGACTTGCCATGTGTCATAGAATGGGGCAGACTAATGTCTTCAAGAAACCGGAGCAAGCTCTTAATGTTGTCCATTAGCTACAAGTGCAGGTCTTCCTCCCTTCTAGGCGATAGTCCAAACTCTTGTAGTCGTCTTGTTCTTACTGGCTGCATCCCTGGGAATGTCTATACAAGGTGGCGAAGATCCACCTCGGCGGCCGTCCTTGGACACCTGTGGCGTGAGCATAGGTTTGGCTCTACACCGTCCTTATGAAGAAGGGGAAGAAGTGACATATGGAGAAAGGGATGAAACAGAGTCGAATTGCGGATGCTAAATACGATGAACGTGAATCATGTACTCTTGACATGCACTTGACTAATTCCCGGCGCAAACATTTTCAAATGACAAAGAAGGTTGAAAGCGCGTTTTTTAGAAGATAATAGATTTAGCACACCGCGATCCGCTATCGTGATCCGCCTCCGCGCGTTCCACTGCGCATGCCCAGATCACTTTGATGCCGATAGATTGCGCCGCATATTGGATGTCGGCCCGGTTTGATGTATGCAGACGATATTGTGCTGCTAGCTCAGAGTCTGGAAGAATTGCAAACTCTAGTTAAGCATTGCGGAGACGAAGGAGACGCTCTAGGCTTCAGTTTCAGCGCAGTTAAGTCGGGTCTGATGATTTTCAACGGCTCAACTGATCAGGGTCTTAAAATACAAGGCCATGAAATACCTAGAGTAGCAGAATATAAATATCTGGGGGTATGGGTAAACGAAGGATTGGCATACATTGGAAAGCATGAGCAATCACGTAAGGCCAAAGGGCGAAGTAATGCCGGGATAATGAAGCATAAGGCATTGTGGGGATACAATAGGTATGAGGTTTTGAGGGGTATTTGGAAAGGAATTATGGCGCCCGGACTTACTTTCGGAAATGCGGTTTTGTGCCTAAAATCGGAGGTACAGTCGACATTAGAAATAAATCAGAGATCCGTTGGAAGATTAGCACTAGGTGCCCACGGCAAAACTACAAATGAGGCAGTACAGGGAGATATGGGCTGGGCATCTTTCGAAGTACGGGAAGCTCAGAGTAAAATATTATATGAGGAACGCCTGAGGAAATTGGACAGTAACAGATGGGCAGCTAAAGTACTTAAATACCTGTACTTAGAAAGCGTGGACTCACAATGGAGTAAAATAACTAGGAAACTAACTAGTAAGTATGCTAGTCACAAGGACGGAGAAATAAAGAGCATTAAGCAACAGGTGAAAAACACAGAAGTTAAAAATTGGATAAATTCGATGGAAAAGAAACAGTGTGGAATTATACCGCAAGTGGAAAAAGCAGATCAGGAAGGAAGATTTCTTTGATAACTCAAGAGGCAGTGCCTTACTTTTTGAAGCTAGATCAGGGTGCCTTAGGACACTCAGCTACAAAAAGAAATTTAACAATGGAGATGAAACAATTGACCATATTATACTCGAATGTGATGGTATCCATCCGGAAGTTGATGCAGGCGCAATCACTGTTCCTGAAGCTCTGCGGTTTAAGGATACCAGTGGCTGGGTGAATAAACCGGCGGTGGAAACTAGCAAAAAACGACTGGAAGATTGGTGGCTTAAAAGCAGAGAAGTGACATAATGTTAGCAATGTAGGAACAAAAATTTAATAAATAGAATGATGGTTTAGTTAACCATTCTAAATCAATAATTAGGATATATGGAGAAAAATGAGCATGATAGCTACTGCTACCACTCCGTTTCAAAAGGGACGCTCCTATATTCCATCATGTAATGCCATTATGGCTATGCGCAAAAAAGACAACACAAAAAACTGTGGCAATGACAGGACGAGCGCAAACTAACAACTAGTTTATTCAGAAGTTTAACCTCTAAATATAAAACATGTAAGTGCATGCGCAGCGGAAAAAACCACAACATGCCTGATAAACGCGAACCACCGTCATACCCTACAAAACAGAATTCAACAAGGCAGACTCGCTTTTGTATAAGGCGATAGACGTATCACTGACACAATTGTGCGCTTTGTTTATCAAAAACGACTCAAATATTTCGCGCGCCACTGCGTTTCTGCCACGGCCAAGTATGTTAATCTCATTTAGTCGCGGCCAGCACTTGCAATTTAAAAGTTAAGTTAAATTGGTTCACAGGAAGGGAAAGGCGCAGTAACTGTCACACTTGCTCTGTGGACACCCGAACCGCGCCGTAAGGGAAGGGAGGAAGGTGGGAATGAAAGTGGAAAGAGAGAAAGAGGAGCCGTAGTGGAGGGCTGCGGAGTAATTTCGACCACCTGGGGATCTTTAACGTGCGCTGACATCGCACAGCACACGGACGCCACTTCGTTTCGCCTCCATCGAAACGCAGCCGCCGCGGTCGGGTTCGAACCCGGGAACTCCGGCACAGTAGTCGGGCGTCTTACCACTATGTTCGGTTAAATTTGTAGTACATTCCTTATCCCCTAACGTGTGCACATGCTCCCCTGCTCGATCATTAACGCATCTCCCTGTTTGGCCAATGTAGGCCTTTCCACATGTTAGTGGAATTTCATAAACAATGCCTTTAGCGCATTTTACATAGGGCTTACCATGCTTCCTTGTGCAAATGCCCGGCCTACTTCTCTCTTTCGCCGTGAGCGAGCAGAGTCGGCCTAGCTTAACAGGTGCAGAAAACACCACAGGCACACCAAACCTGTTGGCCACCTTCTTCAAGTTGTGTGCCACTTTATGCACGTAAGGTACAACTACTGGTTTTCTACCCTCCTTTGGGGCCCTTTTGCGCACTTTTCCTTTCATTTTCTGCAGGAAAGTTTCACTCACTGCCGTCAAGGTCGTGCAGGGGTAGCCCGCATTGTCCAAACGGGACACTTGTGCCAAGAAACTATCGCCCATTTTGTGCGGACATGACCTCATGAGGGCAGACTCAAGACACATAGCAGCAACATCTCTTTTGACCGTCTTCGACTGTGCAGACCCGTACGGCATAAGATCTTTTGCAACTCTGAGATGATACATCCAACACAAATGCTTATCTGAAAAAATAATTTTCATGTCCAAAAACTGCAGACTGTTATGATCTGGTACCTCATGCGTAAAAGTTAGACCTCTACCGTGTAGTTTAAAAGCTTCTAAAATCTCATTCGTCACATCAAGGTAGTCAATGTTATCTTGTTATTTTAGAAGAATTAAAAAGTCATCCACATATCTAAAAACATTTAAAACCATAGTGCTGTCAAGGACATTTGTCAGGGTACGGTCAATAAAAGACAGAAAAATGTTACACAGTACCGGGGCAACACACGAACCTATACATATACCGCGAGTACCGGGGCAACACACGAACCTATACATATACCGCGACGTTGCAGGTAGAACCCATTGTCAAATGTAATGAACGTGCTATTAAGATAAAATTCAAGTAGAGTTATAAAATTATCTACCGTCATCCCTGTTGCGTTTTGAAAGGGAACATCCCCGTTCTCTTCCACACAAAATCTAACAGCTTCAAGTAGTTCAGCATGAGGTATGGAATAAAAGAGGTCCTGGACATCTACAGAAAACATGAATCCAACATTCTGGCTTTTCTCTAAATAGCCACTAACATCCTGTGAATTTCTAGTAGTAAATGGGTCAAACACATCTAGCTGCTGTAAATGTTTCTGCAGAAACAAACTGACCTGGTTCTGCCATAAGCCTTTCTCGCTCACAACTGTCCTAAAGGGCACATCCACTTTATGTGTCTTTGCCAAGAAAAATACCTGCAACGAGTTGCCGACACATTTGTTTATACCTTTCGCTATCTGCACCAGACCTAAATCATTGCACAACTTCACAGCCTTACTTTTAACTCTAGTTACACTCCTTTTAACTGACCTAAAGTTTTTGCTGATTGCCTGGTCTGCCTTTTCTTTAAACACACCTTCAGGTATAATGACAAATCCACCATCTTTATCAGCCTGCAATAAACGCAAGTCGTTATCTCTAAAAAATTTCTCATTATCTCTAAATCGCGTTTATCAGGCATGTTGTGGCTTTTTCCGCTGCGCATGCGCTTATATGTTTTATATTTAGAGGTTAAACTTCTGAATAAACTAGTTGTTAGTTTGCGGTCGTCCTGTCGTTGCCACTGTTTTTTGTGTTGTCTTTTTTGCGCATAGCCATAATGGCATTACATGATTCAAGCCAACTAGCCCGACAACAACTCTTGTTGAGGTTCATTACTATATTCCATCCTTCCATCCATCCGGCACGCAGACCTGCCGCATTGAAACCAATCAGCTTGTACGCCCCCCACGAGCAGTAGAGGGTCACAGTGGCGGATCGCGGATCACGGTATGCTAAATTTCTCTATTTACATGCGTTCGTTTGTGAAACAAATACCGCATCAATTTGCAATCTTCTCAGTGAGCTTGCATGGCGTGCAGCTTTCGTGGTCATCTAATGGCGCTGTTTTTCTTTTCGCATCATCAATTGCAGCCAGCAGCTCAGGCATAGAAAAGGGACTCGCAATTCCATCTGCGCCGGCAGCAGATCGTCCCTTACAAAAATGAGCATTGACAAAGAGTTGACAGACTGTGGAAAACTTGTGGAGTCAACAGCTTCCACACAGGTTGTTGACTGTGGTCAACAAGTGTAAACGAAATGGATATTTACCTTTAGTCAACAGCGTAGTTGCTGACTAACATTCGTGTAAGGTATGTTAACCATGTTTTGACCTAAGAAAGTAAATATAGTTGTTGACTGACATGTATGTAAATTTTGTTAACTATGGGTTGACTGGCTGAAGCATATACGGATGATCTTCAAAAATTCTCAGGGAGACCTTAGTTCATAGCTTGACTCCGTTAGCATTTTTTCTTGCTAGTGATTTTTCTCTTTCTTCCTTTAGTGCTTTCTGTCTGCTGATTAGTCTGCTTCCATTTATATTTCATTTTACCCTCCTGGCACGAAAAATAAAAAACGCGTGGCAAATGATAACAGATGTTTGGGTTTTCTCTCATTTTACTTACGCAAAAAAATAATAGAATCAGTTTCAATTCGATAGCCTGTTAACAAGTAAATTATCATTTATTCTGCTGAGAAAAAAATTGAGGTCCTGAGAAGACAGCTCTATATACTCATGCATACGCCGTCTAGCGCCGCGTAGCGGAGAAATTGTGATCACGTGATTGACATATACGATGCATGGTTTCCGATAGTTCTCATCACGACAAATCGTTTGGTACCACTCCCTTTTGTTTACGGCTGCCCGTTACAGAGTTATGTCCCGCTTAGTGAACGTCCCAAATCAAAATCGGATTCGTTTGAGGGGTTTCAGCGGTCGAGGATTCGGTCACTGATTTGATATGTTTACGTTTTAATTAGTAATTCGAAGTATTCAATGAGTAGGTTTTATTTAAATGTAATTTAATTTGTATACCACGAACCATAGGGTTATGCTTTCAAACCAAATTCGTTATACAATTGTTCCGCGTAATGTGGTTCGTGTGGTAGGAGTCAAGCTCCTGATCGAGGGAACGTGTCCACTGACGGTTGATACCTGTCGCCTAACGCCTAACGCGTCACGCGACACTTCCGGGTGTAAATCCCCCTTCCCATTTGACAACGGCAGTAATCCAGTAGTTGCTGGTATATTGGTGTGGCGGTGCAGTGCGTGGTTGTCTGACTCTGCAAAGAGACCTTTGTGGCTATGTTCAAGTAATGTCACACTATTCCAATAAATGATCTGGTCAGACATTTTTTAAAAATAACTGGTCAGACCTGCCTCACATAAATTCAATCATTTACATATGCGTCACTTGTTTAGTACTGTACAATAGCTGACGTAGGATGCTTTTACAGCAAGGTTACATTTTGTGTGCAGTCAACAACTATGATACAACTCACAACATCAACACACTCAGTCAACAACTTGAATGTTAATCGCAGAATTAGCGCTGTGTTGACAACCTGTGCTAAGTCAACAACTTCAATATAATAGAGGGTTTACAAATGTAAGTCTGGCAACCGTGAGCGGCACGCTGATCCCGCGCTGGCAGCCATATTTTGTTCGCTCCATCCGCTCGTTTTAAATCGCTTCGTGTCCGTCCGTAAGCGCCCGCCGTTCTGTCCACGCTTTGCACGTTGTAACCTAGTTTGCTGTGCTTGGACCTCTTTTCTGTCCCTGGTGGTGTCTGTTAGCGACGCATATTTTGACAGCCGAGGCGTAGCAGGGCCCACCGGCCGCGCTGCCGAGCGGTTACAAACTGCTCTACGAGTCGTGCATGGGCCCCTCGTCGATCCGCGCAGCGTCGTCCCTATCCAGGTACAGTATCCAGAGTTTTGTAATGTGCCGGATTTTTTTTTGTCTGTGTTCCTTTGCTATTTCCTTGAACGACTATGCGAGATGATCGCGAGTTTGTTTGTTTGGTTTGCGCTCATCCCACTGGTAGATACTTGTTGGTGAAAAGAGCGAGAATGCAATTTATTTTGAAGTGAAAGAATCGTACGTAATTTGACGTAAGTTGGAATGGCGCTAGCATTTTCCTGCCTATGCCGTCGACGCAGTAGTTGGCTGACCCTAAGCATTGGTGTATAAAAATATAAAACATTAAATAAAATAAAGAAGCAAATGGTAGAAATATAAAATAAATAAAAGCTAAAAATTTAAAACGTGAACAAAGAAAACATCGTGTGTGTGTGTGTGAAAGAGACGCTATCGCGTCATACCCTTAACGGCGGAGCTCAAGTGTCCCCCTAATTTTTATAACAGTATTATATAATATAAATCTGACTTTATGAACACAGCCAGTTGCACCATGCACAGACACTTCGCAGTAATGTGAGTTGACTTTTCAAATTTATTTTTGTTTCAGCCGAGTTCTTCCTCCAAGTTCCTCGAAGCTTCCCATGACAGCGCTTTCATATGAGGTTAAGGCTTCAAATGTCTACTATCTAACAGAGGGAATAAACAAGATATCGGCATATTTACAAAATCAACTGAATTTCAGATGGCTGTGAATTAGCGAACCATCGCGTGGCTCGACAAAACACACAAAAGTGAAGTGCACGCTTCGTTATTTTATCGGCCACGCTGGCAGGTATGAAGGCACAGAATGCAAACCTGAGCTGCGCGCTCTGGACGCGGACCGAACTTCGCATGCATTATCACGTGATAACATCTTTCGAAACGGGCTGGACATGAGCATATTACAACGCACTAGTGGGATGTCATCTTTTCCTGCTTTACTAGACGCCGCGGGTTTGGCAGCGGCTTTTGCAGCATGAAACACGCACCTCGGGCACACTAGACAGCCGTATTGCTCTCTACACCAAGCACTAATATTTCGTACAACTGTGAAAAGTAGTTTCGGTAATCATCCCCTTGTATTAAATCAAATACACAATGGTAAATGACCCCTACGTACAAAAGGTTTCAAAGAACGTATTTGAAATATAGCGTTCATTATGCATTTATTTCTCCTTCTCCCGTGTCCTCCATCGAATCATAAGCTTATTCTTCAAGTTAATAAGGCTCCATAGCACGCAAAACAACCTTGCTGTTTTAGGTGATAGCACGTTTTGTGAGCTAGCTCCCAGCCAGAGGGACGTGAATTGTATAATGCTTTACATGATGCAAGTGACACTTGTAAAGCCAATAAGGATTGCAAACGAGCGGTCGCATGCACGCGTATACATTGTTTCGTGCCCGTCTACGACGGTGCACTTGCCGCAGAAAGGTAAGCAGCAACATGCTGGCATCATTCCGAATAGAGCTTGGGGCAAGCAACGACTGCTGTGATGTTAAAAAATGAAACAATCGCTTGTGATCATTCCAATGCACCTTGCGGTGCAAGCATGGGTTCCACAAAGGCGCATGTTGACAGCGTACTCGATGGGAGGAGCGGGCGGACTGAACAAAATATGGCCGCCGCGCCCAGTTTGCCTCTTTCACTGGACGGCGCTAACTTTTGTAAAGCCTCTATTTGTCAGTCAACAACATCAGTACACCCAGTCAACAACTCGGAGTGCCACAATTTTATAGGTGTGGACTGGATATCAACAACATTTGTGTGTCCTTTTTGTGAGACATTTATTGATTGACTTTACGTAAGTAAACAAACAACCCCCTTTCCTGGATCACTGCCTTGTTGTGGCGGAGGGGCTTGCGAAACTCGATGAAGTCGTGAGCTCTGCTGTGTAGGGCCACCCAAGATAGACAGGTCACGGCAGAGTTCTGACACAATGTGATTCACTGGAGAAGGTAAGGGCAAAACACTCCAGTATTTCCTGCCAAGAAAACCCATTGGCCAGTCACATTAGCATTAATTATATGGCGCCGGAAGATGAGCCCCCCAGGTTGGAAGGCGTCCCACATGTTACTGGGGATGAACAAAGGGCGATTCCTAGTAGCTCCAGGACGAATGAAGCGGCTGGACTAAAGCCAAAAAGACGCTCAGTTGCGGATGTATCGGGAAGCGACCGGAAAGTACGATGTTGCAAGGAGATATATCGCAAAGCAACATGGAATGTAAGATCTATCACGCAAGGTAAACTGGATGTCGTCAAGCGAGAAATAGACAGATTGAACATTGATATCCTGGGTATCAGCGAGCTCAAGTGGACCGGAATGGGAGAATTTAACAGCCGCGACCATTATGTCTTTTATTGTGGGCCCGAATCCAAGAGAAGGAATGGGGTCGCTCTCATAGTAAACAGAAGAATGGGCAAAGCAGTGCTAGGGTAACACCCCGAAAACGACCGAATGATTTCACTTCGGATCCAAGGTCACCATTTCAACATAACAGTTATCCAAGTCTATGCACCGACCACTGCTGCTGAAGAAGCTGACGTTGAGAGATTTTATGCGGACCTACAATGCCTTTTAGACTGCACCCCATCATCAGACGTCGTTTTTCTCATAGGAGACTGGAATGCTAAGGTCGGGAGTGAAGAAATATCCGGAATTATAGGCAAGTTCGGTCTTGGCGAGTCAAATGAAGCTGGGCAGAGGCTAGTAGAGTTTTGTCAAGAAAACAACCTGACCATAGCGAATACTCATTTTCAACAGCACAAGAGGCGCCTGTACACATGGACTTCACCGGACGGTCTGTACAGGAATCATATCGATTATATTCTTTGCCGGCAGAGATGGAGAAGCGCTATACAAGCAGTAAAAACATGGCCTGGGGCCGATTGTGGCACCGATCATCAGCTTCTTGTTGCCAAAATTAAGCTTCGATTGAGGAAAACGCAGAAAACTAGAAGGCCTTTCAGGTATGATCTGGATCAGATTCCATTAGAATATGCTGTGGAAGTGAGGAATCGATTTCAAGAATTAGATCTAGAAGACAAAGAGCCTGAAGAGCTGTGGACGGATGTTCGTGATATAATACAAGAAGTTGCTACTAAGGTAGTTCCAAAGCAAAAGAAATGCAAGAAAGCAAACTGGTTATCTGAAGAGGCTTTGCAAATGGCTTTGGAAAGGAGGATGGCAAAAGTTATGGGGGAAAGAGAAAGATACAAGGTTCTCAATGCAGATTTTCGAAAATAGCAAGGAGAGATAAGAATGCCTTCCTGAACATACAGTGCCAAGCAGTTGAGGACAACAGCCAATTAAGGAACACAAGAGCTCTGTATAAGACAATCAAAGATATCAAAGGAAGCTTCTGTGCTAAGCTGGGCGTGATAAAGGACAAACGAGGCAAGAACCTCACTGAAGCCTCAGAGATAAAGAAGAGGTGGCAGGAATACACAGCAGAACTGTACATGAAGGACCCGGATGTGCAAACCCAACATAAGACGGTTGTGATTACTGATCTCGAGCCGGGCATCCTGAAGAGTGAAGTTGAATGGGCCTTAGCCAGCCTTGCTAAGAACAAAGCTAGCGGAATTGATGGTATTGCAGCTGAGTTGCTTCAAAACCTCAACCACGACGCTGTTAACACTCTGCATACATTATGTCAGAAGATTTGGACAACCCTGCAGTGGCCACAGGATTGGAGGAGGTCAGTTTACATCCCCATTCCAAAGGAAGGTAGTGCCAAAGAGTGTTCCAACTACCACACGATCGCGCTTATTTCGCAAGCTAGCAAGGTGATGTTGAAAATCCTCCAAGGTAGGCTGCAGCAGTATGTGGATCGGGAGCTTCCGGACGTGCAAGCTGGGTTTCGCAAGGGCAAAGAAACTAGAGACCAGATTGTCAACCTTCGGTGGATCATGGAAAAAACAAGAGAGTTCCAGAAACCCATCTACTTTTGCTTTATTGATTATGCGAAAGCGTTTGACTGCGTAGATCACAGCAGATTGTGGCAAGATCTCCAAGAGATGGGAGTTCCAATACACCTCATTTGTCTCCTCAAGAACCTGTATGAAGGGCAAAAGGCCACAGTCAGAACTGGGCATGGTCTTACTGATTGGTTTCCGATTGAGAAAGGAGTGAGACAAGGCTGCATACTGTCGCCCTGGCTATTTAACCTATATGCAGAGTGCATCATGGGGAAGGCCGGTCTGGACGAGTCTTCAGCTGGAGTAAAGATTGCTAGAAAATGTATCAACAACCTTAGATATGCGGATGATAGCACTTTAATGACAGAAAGTGAAGTGGAACTCAGGAGGCTTATGATGCGCATACTAGAAGAGAGTGAGAAGTTTGGGCTTAAACTGAACATTAAAAAGACAAAGATCATGGCGTCTTGCCCTATCAAGTCCTGGAGCATCAAGGGGCAAGAAGTGGAAGCTGTGACAGATTTTCTCTTCTTGGGCTCCAAGATTACCCCGGAAGGACTGCTTCTGGGAAAGAGATCCATGGTTAGCTTTGACCGCCTAGTAAAGTGCAGAGACATTAGTCTGCCAACCAAGATCCGTATAACTCGTGCTATGGTCTTTCCAGTTGTGATGTATGGATGCGAGAGTTGGACTGTGAAGAAGGCTGACCGCCGAAGAATTGGCGCGTTTAGATTGTGGTGCTGGCGGAGACTCTTGAGAGTTCCTTGGACTGCCAGAAGATCAAATCAGCCGATATTGCTGACCATAAACCCTGAGTGCTCATTGAAGGGTCAAATTCTAAAGTTAAAGCTCAGCTACTTTGGTCATGTGATGAGAACAGAGGAGTCGCTGGAGAAAGATTTGATGTTGGGAAAGGTTGAGGGTCGCCGGAGAAGGGGTAGGCAGCGAACGCGATGGTTAAATGACATCCTCGAGGCGCTGCAGATGAAGTTATGTGATGTTAGGAAGATAGTGAGAGACCGGAAAGCGTGGCGTGACATGGTCCATAGGGTCACGAAGAGTCGTACATGACTGAACGACTGAACTGAACTGAAGTAAACAACTGGAACACACACTGTACACACTCATTTTTGTAAGGGGTATATGCATATGCAGGTATACCTGCCAAGGTAAAATTAGCAGCTGAAGGAGTCAATGCATCGTACTTTGGGAAAACTTTTTGTGCTGCTCCATTGGTGAAATCGCCCGGCGACAAATTAGCTGCAAAGCGTGCTGTTGCTGCTGCGTCAGTAGATCGGCGACCATGTTCCATTGCACGAAACATTCGTCAGAGTGAGGCATCCGAAGATTTAGCGGAAAATTGTTCACACCATGCATGTCACTGGCGTTGCGAGAGATCGCGTTCATATCTCCAAGCTTTCGCAGTAAAATAATGCAGTCGTGTACGTGTCTGCACCGAAGTAGGGTCGCGCGTAGCAGCCAGCTCAGGTTGACGGCGGGCAGCCCACACGTTAAGCATGCCGATATCTGGTGCCGGTCGACTAACACCAATCCAGGTAGTAGTCGTAGCGCTATTTAGTGTTCTTTGTATGCGCTCAACAAGGAATGACGACGAATCTGAAGATATACTATCGAGACATGAGCGAAAGCTGTCCCAGTTGGTCCCAGAACATTTGGGGCGCAAAGAGCAAAGACGTGAGGTATGGAGACCGATTATAATAGGGTGGTGATCACTTCCCCAGCAGTCTGGCCCCATGTGCCAAGAAGGAGTATCCGCGCCCGACCAACACATCAAGTCTGGAGCATAGGCAGCGCTACGTATGTGACGCACAAACCATGTTGATGTCCCACATTGATTAAGCAGAACAAACAGGGCATCAGTGAGGGCGTCCCGCACACGCCTACCACGAGGGCTTGCTGTGGGATGCCCCCAATCCGGGTGAGGGGCGTTGAAGTCGCCTCCGACTAAAATTGGACACCTGGAGTATTGCCAACAGACATTTATAACCAGCCAAGATTAATACGGAAAGGGGCGTCTGCAGCTGGTCTAACGTAATATGAAACAATCACAACGGTTCGTTTCAGAAATTTCACAGCTACTGCTACTACCTCTTGATATGATGTGCAGCAGGTTTATAGAGAAAGGCGCATATGAGGAAAACGCGTATGTATACATATACCGCCGCCTTTCCCGGGGGAGCAGCAGTCTGCACGCGACGGTCGATCATTGAAAGAGACACGTAGCCACTGAAGCCCGGTATTGATGGCAATGCGTTTGTTTCCTATAGTAACATTGCCCACACCCGGAGCTTAAATCGTAGTCGGGTCTTGAGCTTGCCCACCTTCGTGGAAATGTTTCTACAATTCCACTGTAGCACCCAGACGACAGCTATTCGCCATTTTCGGGTACTAGTCCAAGCGCTGCAGTATCACGGACGTCAGGTTGGACAAATGGTTGACCATATAGCGGAGCAGCGATGTTGCAGGGTTATACGTGGGCGTTGGGGTACAATGGTAAGAGGCAGCAATTGGCGCTCTTGCGCGAGAGGAAGACGGCAGTGCTGCGCCATATAGATTTGGTGGTGAATTCCGCAGCTCGGCGACGTCGAACAAGCACTTCGCGGTGTTGTCGGAGCTTGTATACTTCTGCTAAGAGACGATTGATTTGCTCATCCACTAAAGCCATATCGCCCTCCGGTAGTTCAGTACTCTGCTGTATTGGCTGTTGTCGACGGCGTTCTTTGAAGACCGTATCGCTAGACTTTGTCTTAGCTGGAGGTGCATCGAAGCGGGCTCAGCAAGCTCTGGCAACTCGTCGTCATCCCGCTGGAGAGCTGCGAAGTGATTGGATGTCTGCACTGGGGTCATGTCTTCTATTGGCCAATGCTTTTTTGTTTCGAAGACGAGCCTTCTGTGTTGCCTTTTGCTTTGTCGGACAACTTGGAGATGTTATCTCGTGGTTGTCCGATTTACAGAGACCGCATCGGTACATAACTTTTCCATCAGACTCACCTTCATCGGCAGTATCAAAAGGGCAAGATTTGCACATGTGCCCATGCCCGAAACAGTTGCAGCAATAAACCACATTCGGTTTATACGGCCGAGGCCTTAAAATGCAACCGCGTAGTAGTACAGACCGGCTGGTAGTGTCGGAGGGCCTTGCAAGGTGACCATGCAAGAACGCCCCTTTCCTATGTGTCGGGCCTGGATGACCCGATGCGTGGGGCAGTGTCTATAAGAACGAAGCGTCTACGAAACGTATATTATTGTAGCGCAATTAAACCACGATAGTGAGGTGAATGTATTTAGAGACTCAAAAATATTCATCCTTGGACAGCCTTATGCATTGGCAACGAAAAGCTTCCGCAGTAATGCCACAGGTTTTAACCGCTTCCCCTCTGAAACTTCAGCTCGGATTCGTAAAGGTAAAAACGACAGTATACATTAAAACGGATTCCTGTTACATGCCATGTTTACAGAGTAAAATAAGAACTACAGAAGGAACGAGAATCAAGTGCTTGGGGGGAAATCAAGTGATTGATAAATTATGAAAATATTATTCCGTACCTATTCTCTAAATACGGCAAACTAAGGGATGCAGTCACATGAGAGCGCTAAAGAAAATCTGCACTAGCAGTGTTTTCAGCGAACGTAAGTGCATTTAGATCTCTTATTTTTATTTTGTTTTCTTAGCCTAACGAAAGCTCGCCTGTAGCGCACGATCTGCGCAATCATTGTCAGAACTAAAGCTCCTTACGTTTGAACTTGTTAACTGCGTGCAATGCGCTTTATTTCAGGAATTCATTTATCTTTTTATGATCAGCCTGCTGCACGTCGTAAGAAAATTGAGACAGGTCTCATCTAGTGCCGCTACCTGCCTTTTATGGCGCTTCCAGGAGGAGAAGTTACTTTTCAGACATAACGATACAGATAACGGACTAGGCCTCTAATACGGACACCACTTGCCTTCTTTGGAACTTTACGAAGAGTGCGAAGCCGAGATACTGGACCCTGCCAAATGCGTGACACACATTTCTTAAAAGGCTAGATTCGGCAACGACATTTTTTATTTCCCGTAGAAATATTCGCCCCCATGCAGACTTGTTGCTTAGACTGCGCTTAGACTTCGCTTTCACACGCAAGCGCTTGCACAGGCGGGCTCCGACTAGTAGTGTAATTATACTGTGTAAGATATGCTACCGGTGTGCCCACCGTATTCGGGCGAAAAATTAACGTCACCCGCATCCTTGTAGCGTTTTAAAAGTGGGCCACTTTTGGACGACCTAATGCTAGGTACTTGAGCTGAAATTTCGGTCTTTTATCTTTCCTTGAGTCCCACGGGACTCGACTCGCGATTGTCATGCGAACTAATGAATATGTTTTTCTAGCTCTTGTCATCGCATCGTCACCCGTCACGGCCCTTTTGTAAGCTTATCTATATTATTAATGTCGTTAAGTAAAAATCATTAAAAAGTTAAGCAATGGGCGTCTACGTAATGAACGAAAATACGGAGCATCTTTAGAAGGCCACAACAAGACTGTTAAGCTTACATATTTGCACTTTCTTTTCAGCAGCAACAAATACAACGCGGATCTGGCTTCTCATGCTTCAACGGCATGTTTATCGCGTCAAGCATGAAACTAGGCAACTGAAATTTCACAAAACGGTTACTTCGCCTCCTTCCAGCTGGCTGTGAGGCAGCGTCTGCTTGCCCGCTCACGTCGAGCCGTAGTCGACTGGAGAATTGCCAGCAGGTATGTGTATAGATCATCAATGTTTTCCCACATTTTGTTAGAGAACACTATTTAACATTTGTGAACAAAATTTATTCTGAGCAGTGAATCAAGGTAAAGTTAATGAATTCGCTGTGAACTGCAGTTTTCTGAAAATGTAGCAATCACGGCGCATTAAGGAGAAGCCTGAAAGCAGAAAAATCGAGGAGGACACAAGGAACGTTCCATGTGTCCTCGGCTTCTACGCTCCTCAATTTTTCTGCTTTCAGGCTTCTCCTTAATGCGCCGTGATTGCTACATTTTGAGAAAACTGCAGTTCATAGCACATTCATTAACTGTATCTTGATTCACTGGTCAGACTAAATTCTGTGGTACCGCAGAACACAATTAAAACCATAACTTAATATGTTACCCTCACTGCTAAAAAAGAGCTGTATAATGTGCATTATGACATATCCCTGGCGGCTTTATCATTCGCAAAGCCTCGCGCAAAAAAGCTTAAGTGGGCGCCCAACTCGAACGCAGTTTGATTTCTGTGCTCCAAGCAACCGCACTGCTGGCTCTCCTACCCTGAGTGTTCGTGTTTCTGCGCTAAGTATTTTCAACACACCCCATAGAGAGTAATCCGCACCGATGTGCCCTTTATGTCGGGGTTCCAAAAGTCTCGTAATGAGCCTTTTTGTTACCAGCTGCTCCTGCAAATTGCTTAAAATTGTGGCCGCGATCGTTCGAACACCTGCTACAGCAGTGCAGATTTGGAGCTAAATGTGCGATGTTTCTTAACATTGCATTAGCGTTGGTGTAGAGTAACTGGGGTAAATTCAAGCCTAGATACAGCAGTCGCCTAAGACCTACTAAGGTGTACTGGCACCTGGCTGAAGACATTGGATGCACAACTGAGATTTGCAGCGAGAGGCAAAAAATGTCCAAACTTGCACGGCATATCCGATAGTTCCCATAACCTGTGCGAACCACCACCAACCCTAAGGCAGCAATTTAATTTGTTTATCTGGAGCCTACCTCACGAGAATCACTGCAGGCACCCACTAACCGCCCCAAGTAAAGTCCAGTAGATAGTTCAGTACGTTTGGTAAGGTATAAAGGCGTAAAACAAAGTACTTTTGATAAACGGGGCGCTGTGGACAGAAAAACAACACTTAATTGAAGAGCAAAAAAGAAAAAGACAGGAACACAAATAAAGAGCGATAAATAAGACATTAAGCTCATTCGAAGAGCAGATAGCTAGACACTAATCCTTTCACAAGTAAAACAAGAATAAAAAACTGACTCTTTTTCGTTTAGGTCGCCTCGTTCACAATTGAAGTCTCCTGGTGCTGATAGTATTCGGATACCAGGTCGTTCACGTTTAGCTCTGCTTCTGAGAAGTCGATCTCCTCCATGCCCCCTCCAGTGTACCAGTCCAGAAAAGCTTTGCGGCAGAACATTGCTGCGCTAAAGAATTTAACGGCAAGCAGGCATGGTCACTTGTGTTAATACGACGTTCCAGAAAAAGGGCAAAATTAACTAACCAAACCATTGTTCTAGAGAGCATTCCTCAAATCTAAATATGCAAGTTACCGCTAAACTGTTCAGAGATTAGCTTAAGAAGCTCCTGAATGGTTGTACTGTTCCCAATGGACGTGGCCGACAGCTTCAGTCCGCGAGGCGGGATGTCACACACAGTAGTCTTGACGTCGTTGGGGATCCACTCGAGGAAATGACTCGACTGCTTGTTATGGATGTTGAATATCTGCTCATCGACCTCCCGCATACTCACTCGGCCTCTGAACACAGCGGCCACTGTCAGTTACCGGCCGTGGCGGGGGTCGCAAGCAGCCATCGTGTTTGTGGCGTCGAACATCTGCTGCGTCAACTCCCGCACAGTCAGCGACTTGTACTCCTCGCTGTCTCGGGAGGTGAGTGGAGCAGAGCCAGTCATAAAGAAGTGCAGTCGTCGGAAGAGCACCGTGTTCACGGCCAGTGTGTGGAGGTCAGCATTCAGCTGTCCAGGAAACCTGAGAGGGAAGACCAAATTCGTGCAGGTATGTTGAGCTGTTATCTTGTTGGACAGTTGCCATGACATGGCCAAAGGATATGCAGCAGCTAAAACGGCCATTGGAGATGTCTTGTACAACGCGTGAGGGACTTCTACAATTTCTTAATCTTAAAAAACAACAATCAGTGCCATTTCACGCAAGTGCAGGCAGCCGGGCTCAATAAAAAAAAGAAAAAGAAAATGAACTCACCAGATTTCAGAAGTGAAATAGTTTACACGTTTCGCACTAGATTTTTTTTTCTATATTATTACATTGGGCCAAGCTGCAGTGGAAGAGATACCAAAATATGAATACCTATTCTTTAAGTGCAACTGCTGCTATTGCTGCTCCTGTCGATCCATTTGTAAAAGCATGAAAAAATAGTGGATTATTCGTGTTGCCACACTGTTATATCTACCTTCGACGGTTACGCAATTTTTGTACATTTCGGAAGCATAGGGAAGTTGATTTTCCAAGACCTGCCGCTGGTCGTAGAAACTTTGCGAACTCCTGAGTATACCCTTGGCTAGAATAACGCGACAGTACTGACACTCACCTCCCGCCTCAACCCATTCGCCGGCAGCCTTCCATGGTGCACAACTCGACCACAAGGGCTCTTTTTTTTTTTTTTTCCATTTCCCTCAACTTGTATACACAAGCCGAGCGAACGCACTCCGATGGTCTAGCTAGCAGTAGCGTATCTGACTCGCGACCAAGGCCCGATTCGAATCTCATTCCCAACCCAGTATTATTTTCCTTAGGAAGCACTCGCAATGGTGGTTAAGCAAACTCATGACGTGTGACGCCATCACTGTTGTAACAATCCAGAAACTTCCTAATCTTTCAGAGTTTTTGTCTAGCGCACTGTAATCACTCCATCTTCTCCCCATCTGTACACCATACACTGATTGCCCAGCAAACAAATGTACTTTTTGCAAACCTTTCAGAAGCCAACTGTTTCCGCACGAAAACCTTTGAAGCGATATTGTTGGCAATTGCTCCCCTAACACTACAAGCCCCCCTCCCCCCCCCCCCCCCCCCACACACACACACAGAAATAGGGGATATAGTAGCTCTATCAATGCCCATCAGGCATACAATGGAGGCACTAAACGCGAAAAATATGCTTTTGATACAGGGGATACATTGTGAATATTTTATAACATTAATCAATAATTCTTCTCGATCTAATTCACACACATACTCTACCCCAATAGGCACAATTCTGCTTGAAAGCACATAAATCTCGGTACATAAAGATATATGTGTGTGGTTCCACATCTGCATTTACACTTTTTGCATTTCAAATGAAGCTATATTTCTATACAGTGAACTGTAAGAAAAATATAGAAACATTGAAAGAGAATAAAAAACACGACAAGTGAACTTAATTGAACACAGTAAGGTCTAATTGTTACAACTTAAAAAAAAAGCACTTTTGCGTTTCCCCTCCCTCTTTCAAGGAGTTTATTCTAAGCGCATCCTCCGGGGAGTTTTGTAATTTTTCCTTCCTAGACATCAGTCCCAGCCCGCGCCTTAACTTCTCAGTGCACCTCATAAAGTTAGTTTCCTCAAGAATGACTGTTAAACGTTTCTATTTTGCTTCAGTACATGCGCGATAGCGTGAGAGATTAGGCGCCGCTTGGCCCAACGTTTTCAAAATATGTCTAAAAACGTTGGCTTCGGCTCTAGGCCTATTGTTCGATTTTCGACGACTGTCATATGCTCGTAAATACTGCCGCTACTGATCTCCCAGTTCGAGTGCTGCTCAGGGTTTTTTCACACCTGCTTGGTTGTTTGTATACAGTTGCTGTGACAAATGCGATTGTTTTAGTCTTTCCTTTAACCTCCTCCCCCGAAAATTCGGCCTTGATGCTCTCGGCACCGCGAGTGGAAAATCACAGGCATGCATCTGACAAGTGGTATATAGATGACAGGTGGCATGGCCGGCCATTGATTAGCCGTCGGGTTTCGTGGCTTCGCTAAAGCAGAGGACATGGCAGAGTTTCCAGGGAGTACTAACTCGGACAGCTCCCTTAAATGGAACGGTGAGATAGGAATAGAACCCACTGGTACGCATCCATAGTGAGGCAACCACGCTTCTCCTATGCCAAGCAGGCACTTTCGTATGGCTTATTGTGCTAATGTTCACATGTGAAGTACATATAAAAATTAGAGTTTAAGGGAGTAGCAGACTGCATATATGCAAAACGAGGGTCTGCAAGTGCAGGCGCCGGGTGAACCATCAACTTAGTCGCGTCAGACCTTTGAAGGTGCATATTTACAGTCCCCCAAGTTTGGTGGGGAAGCCCAGGGTGCTTTCTATTTAGCCTTTGCTTTTAAGCATATTCGTGCCAGTATAGTGCTACCACGCGCTCTTCATCCATGCATATTATGCGGTTGTAAATAGGTGAAAATGTACGTCCTGCAGATAACCATCAAGACCACTGTTTGTAGTATTGAAGCATTTGAAGAAGTCGCTGAGAGCTGGACAGCGGAAGGGGTTCATTGAGTCGCTTCACTGTCCCAATCCACAGAACGCAGTAATGTGCGCCGCTTTAAAACATTCACCGAAGGTATGCGGTGACTCCTGACATCGTTGAAGAGACCATGTGGTTGTGATCTCCATACATGGGAGTCATGATCTTCAGGGTCCGGTAGCAGATGTAGAGTGCTTCGTTGTTGGTGCAGTAAGTCTCGTCGGTGTTTTCCAGCAGTTGGTCCACGGACAGAGGGGCAATGTAGGGCTCGACGACAGGGTCCGAAGCCTGGAGGTATATAGCAAAAGAAAGCCCATTGAGAACTGGGGGCGCTCACACCAGCGAAGAAAATTTTAAGGAAAAAAAAAAAAGAGACTAATTCCCTCACTCTATCAGTTTCAAAGAGGCGGAAATCGGGTATAACAGATAATGGTGGCACGTGAGCTATAGGCAAAGGCATGGAACTATTAATGTGCGCGTTTTTCCGAATAAAGTAAGTCGCGAGTTTGCGGCCGTCCTTGTGCTCTTTTTGTCCCTGTTTATTTTGCGCATTTCCATTCCTTAAAACAAAATCTCACACCACACCTTAGGAAAATGGACCACGCTTACGGTGCTCATGATGCGGTCGGGGTTCTCTTCGCGGATCTACAAGATGATCAAAGTGCCCATGTCAGATCTAACGCCACCACCCAGGGAGTGGGTGAGCTAGAAACCCTGCAGGCAGTCGCAGTTCTCGGCTTCCTTGCGAACGACGTCGAGCACCGAGTCTACCAATTCGGCACCCTCCGTATAGTGACCCTTGATCCAGTTGTTTCTCGCACCACTCTGCCCTGAAGGGGAAGTTTTGAGAGCCGAGCGCATACGTTAAAACATTCACAGTGAAATGCCTACAGAAGAATTTACCATTCGATGTAATGCTGCCAGGTTTAATAAAGGTGCCGATACTGCCTGAAGACCCTAGGAAATACAACCATTCAGAGAATGCACTTATAGTAATCGCAACATTTTTGTTCATCGTAATCTCATCAAGGTATTTTGAGCGGCGCCAACTGTGAACAGAGTCGAGCGCCCAAGAGCGAAATGAAGAATTTATAATTGAAGGAAAAGGAACTAAAGAAAAAAATACATCAGTCTATCTCGGCATTGGAGGAAAAGTGTACCCCGCTCAATGAAGCGTAATTTCTGTTTCAGCACATGTCGCCTCCGGTGACGCCTTTAAGGTGGTCAGAGTATGATAGCTCTTGCATAATGTTCTGTTATTAGATGCCACTGCACAGTTCACCCACATATCGTGTATTCGGGTCAGAGCAGGCTGGGGGCACAGTCAGCGTTCATTAGCGCCTTCGCTCTTGTTCCTAAGGAAGGAAAGTGCAGGTTATTAGGAGCACAAGTGTTTATTGCACAGAAAGCTGCATTATACAACAGTATACACTAATCCTTCTCAGTGAGGCCCATTAGCCTGCCTAAACACCCAAAAAACGGGGCCGCGGTGCCGGGCAAGGCGAAAACGACAAATTCGCTGCGGAGCTAAGAAAGCTGCCAGGCCGTGCACGGCCTCCAAAGCGTTAAAGTGCTCGGTACACAGTGCAAGGAGGATGAAGGATGCACGGAGCCCATCTTGATGACGACACAGGTCGTACGATGATGGTTCATCGCGCGTCGTCCCTCGCACTAGCCGGCACTGGCGGACACCCATGCTAACTTAGCTAGTCCCGACTAAGGGATGTAGGCGTTCTTTTTGGCCTGTACTTGAGTGAGTATACAAGGTGCACTCGTTTACAACCTGTGTTAGTGGTTTTTCGCGGTCCCCGGCAAAAAAACGTTGAACCCGCATTGGAATTTCGGCTAGAATGCTAATACCGTGCGAAAGTCGGCTTGCCTTAAGTTTCTGTGGATATGAGCCTGGTGCGCTGCAGTGCTGGCTGTACATGTGGCACCATCTAGGGGCCCCCTTGTCAAAAGTGAAGGCTTAATCGTGGCCTCTGCAATCAGATTAAGTGCATCGGCGCGTTTGATCGCAAAGGTCACAGGTTCAAACTTACTTGTGGCGCCGTCTGGGAGCCGCCGCATCAAATGGCAGACGTTTAACCCTACTTAAACCTAGTTGTAACGAGTGAAAGCATTTGCCGCGGTGGCTCATAGGTCGAGACGCTCGGCTCCTGAACCCGAGTATCCGGGGCTCTGTTGACCGGCGAACTTGGAAGATCCGCCGAGAAGACTAGCGTGTTGGAACCGCTGTACTGGACTTTCAGTTACACACGCGAGGCCTCGTGGTTGTGACTTTAAGAAGAAGCTCAACCAATCAGAGCGACGGCACAAGCGCTAAAGGCCCGACCACATGACAGCGTTTTTTCGGCGTCGCGTCAGCGTCGCGTCTATGAGCGTCGTCGCTCGGCGCGCGCCCGAGATGGTGACCAAACACATGATGGCGTACGAACTGGCGTCTGCAAGCCAAGGCATGGAGGTGTCCTCGAAGTTGGAACAATTGTCCCCGTCCGTAGCTAAAATTGTCCTGTTCAGAAATGACGGGAACTTACTGGGTAGGGTGAGGGAGGAAAGGGGAACAAAGGCACAGGCATGCTCACGGACAAAAGAGGAGCTGTTGCTTCTGAGGAAGCGAGTTGCGCCTGTGGCGGTGGGTGCTGCGGCTGCCCATGTATGACTTGTCATTGGTCCCCACTTGCGGATCATTTCCGGCGTCGACGCTTAGATCTGGCACTACCAGATACCTGCGTCTGTGGTTCCATCGCCTCCACCCCCCTCCTTATAAGTGCTTTGTCACTAAAATCTACGCACCTGCTGCAGCTATTATCGGTGGTCGGTCCCCACGTTCACTTCCCGCGCGTGGAGTTTCGCATAGAAAACCGCCAAGTACATCACGCGGTAGGTGGAAAAACCGGCACGCGAAGCTAACGCGGGAAGAACAGAAGGGAATTGACTGACAGCAGTTCTTGGAAAGGCGTCCCTCCACAGGGAGCCTGCAGCACGACTGCCGTCTTCTCCCTCTCTCAGTGACCCTACAGGATGTCTAACGGTCTAACGGCAAGAGGCCGCATGCTCGCGCCGCCAAGAAGCACATTCCCAACACAGTTTTGTGCTACGGAACTGTCTTCTTTCACTGCAGGCTGGTTTTTTGACGCAAAGTTGAAAGGCTCAAAACTATAACAGTTCGTTTATGTTCGCCTTCATGTTCTCCGATTCGCAAAAAGCATTTGGTGCTTACAACATAATCTATTTTCCTTTGTTTTAGTGACTGTTGGCTTCTACCTAGTGAAAGAAATGGCACGCCATTCTATGCAGTGAAACCGTTTTAGCGCACTCATGATTCTTTCCAGGGGTAATTAATACTGCCCGTCGAGTGAATTAACCGGATAATCTTACGGGCGCACGGACGTTAAAAGTATACGGCTATAAACTTTTAGAACGAGCTCTAGTGCAGGGCCCCTCTCTGAAGTGCCAGTACGTCCAATACGACCACGTATCTAAGAAAAGTTTCGCGGACGGAGACGGTGCTTCCATCGTTCTTTCTTTTGATTTGTAGTGAGATCAGGTCGGACACACTAGTGCTTCGAAAAAAGCCCCTATAGAAACGGGCGGGTCTGTAGCTGCTGTCGAAATCTGCATTCGTAACCGGGAATGCCCGTTACTTATGTGCGTTTATAAATGAAAGTTTAGCTGTGGTTTAGCTTGTGATTAAGCCTGGAGTTACGCGAGAACAATCTGCATGGCTACGCATTACGCTCGACTTGAAAGTAAATACATGGCTTTTGCACATTGTGGTTTACTCTATGGTTTCAGCTTTATTCATGCCATAGGCGAATCACTTCACGTATGAGCACCCGTTGCCTCTCGTCGTCACCATTCTCATTCGGGTTTAGAAGACTTCTAATTGTATGACATCGTCTCTACGTCGAACTCCGGGGCACACCGTCGTCACAACGTTCGAACGAACCTTCTGTCCTAGCAACTCGCTGTTGTCGTTCGTCTCTACCAACTACCGAATTATCTGTCTTCTTCTTCTTTCTCTTTTTTTTTCCTTCCTTTTTTTCTCTTTCTTGTTCTTCTTTTTATCTTCTTCTTTTTCTACTACTTCTTTTCCTTCTTCTTATCCTTCGCTCAAGATCAGTGCGACCACAGCCAAGTTGCGACCACCACGAAAGTACGATCACGACGAAGCGGCGAAGTATCTGGCGTAATGTAGCTCTCGCTACAAATTTAGCTGGTGGTTTAACTTTGGTTAACCCTGGAGGGGAGCGAAATCTTCTTGTACGTGGCTACGCTCATTGCCATGCTTGGAGAAAACACATTGGGTGTTTCTCCAAACGTAAAGCCCCTTCTTCATCGGTCTCTTCGGCACTCCGCCTTTTCAAGGCCTCATTCCAACGTGCCTTCTTAGCGTTTCGACGCGATACTTCAGCAGGGTGTTCGTCCTCCTACATCTCGCCCTGTGTTGTAACCTAGGCAGGAGCCCGGGGGCTCCTATTTATACACGTATCGCCCTTCTAGCGCCCTCTACTTCCACGTCACACTGACGTCGCCTCACGTGACTTTGAAGTTTACAGTGGTCACGGGCCACTCGGTGGTCTAAGTGACTATGTCCCCAAGTCACATGGCAACCACCAGGCTTAACACAGAAGTTTTACCTCTAAATTTCCCTCAATATGAAAACTCTGCATACCCGACGTCACATCACGTGACCTTGACCTCGACAGTGATCAAAGGCCACTTGATGGCCTACGTGACTGCGCCCCAAAGTCACACAGCGACCACCAAGTCACGTAACCTTAACCTTGACCTTGATAGTGGTCTCGGGCCACATGGTCGCCACGTGACTGACCAAAAGTCACATGGCGACCACCAGGCTTAACACAAAACTTTGACCTCTAAATCTCTATCAAGAAACAGTGCATACCTGACAGCTCGAACAACCTGGCGTACCGAGTCTTCCTCTTCAAAACCGTGTATGTTGCGCTTTTCATGGCAGCGAAAAGCTAGGTGCCTATGTGCTGTGCGATGTGAGTGCGCGTTAAAGAACCCCAAGTGGTCCAAACTTCCAGATCGCTCCACTACAGCGTCTCTCATAGTCCGAGTCGGTTTGGGACGTTAAACCCCATGAACCACATCAAACCATATATATTGTAAAATGAAACCGCTGAAACGACAGGATGGACGCAAGAAGAAAACTGTGTTGTCTTCTTGCCTCCGTCCTGTCGTTTCCGCGGTTTCATTTTACAATGTCCCACCAACTGGCCTACAGCCAAGCCCTTATAAGTTCCAGGTATGTTGGTATGTTGCTTGGAACAATTAGGAGCAACCGCTTACCGAACACGAAGTTGTCCGGACGGAAGAGCTGTCCAAAGGGTCCCACGGCGTCCATCATTTCCCGGCTCCAAAACAACCAGGATCGACCGAGGAACATATCATCCTTCAAAAGTAGGAGACAAATCTTACTGAATGACACAGCGGGATTAATGTGTTCATAGATGCCTGTTTTTAACTTACGGATACCGCGAACATCCTCATACTGGCACGAAATAAATTTATAGGCGCCATCATTGTGGCAAGTGCAAAGGACTCGAACTCTATACATAGATACATGTCAAGCCTGCACCGACAGGTGCCCCTTGATGTAGGCCCTCCAGCCAGTGGCTTCAATTTCAGGGACAGCCGCCTTAGTTCATATGTCTGGCTATGCTGCGCAGTTTTCTTTATTTTGGACGCCGAACAGCGGACACCAACAGAACGCCATTTGTGACCTGTCGTGAGAGGGGAAAAGTTTTTTCGTGCATCACTTGCTTGGAGTTCCCCCTCGGTCGATGCCATTGATTGAAGAAGCCCTTAAGAAAATTTACCGCTCCCCTCTTAGCTTGTAACTGAGTATAAAAGTTACCCGGGGTTCAAACCCCAGACCTTAACTTCAGGCTAGAACACTTGACCACGCTTTGGGATTCGAACCATCTACCTTCTCTTTCTATCTCTCTTAACCACTGACAATATTACGTCGCACTGACATCACACAACTTCGGGTACAACTTCATGCGGATAACTTCCGTTGAAGGTTCTTAGAGAATTAGTCTCATGAGCCATATAAGAATTTCGCCTTAAGAAATGAACGCAGTGTAAGCTGTCCAGAGGCATGGAAGAGGTATGAGTGCAACGCGGAGTGGCATTGTGTACTCATGAGTTACGAACTGGCCAGATATGATTTGAACTCAAATGGCGCGGGTGGGTACACCGAGGCCCTCACAAATTATTGCAGTCGTGCAGCCCACGAACGCCTTTATGCAAATACAAAAGGCGTCCGTATACGGTGCGTTGTCAGTGTACGTTAAATATCCCCAAGTGGTCTAAATTTCCGTCACCCTCAACTACGGCTCCTCTCATAGTCTGAGTCTCTTTGGGCAGTCTCAACCAAACCGCTCCCGAAGATATTTCCATTCTTTCTAAATCGCCGAAAATGTGACTCATCTATATTTTGTTACTGCAGATAAGAACCTGAAAAGACTCCCTGAGCGTGGCTCGGCTATTACGTATAATGCAGTCGACAAATGGAGCAAACGCATAGCTGTACCCTCACATGGTGAAAATTGTCATAAGGTACAGATCATGTATGGCATCATGCATGGCCATATTCTTACACTTTAAACAACGACTGCAAACATCCGACAAAGTAAAGGAATGATTTACCTTCATACTAAGATGATTTGGGGAGGCGCCCCCCCCCCCCCCCCCCCTGCGCCCCCTCCCCCGTGCGCACACCTATGGCTGCACGCAAGCGTGGATGACTACAGTCAGTACCTTTGTTGACTACATCTCCCGTCGGCAAACTTCGCAATTTTTGGTACGCTGTCAAACTCCGCACTTCTGCCGCTCCTAGAGCAGTAAAAGTGGATACATGTTCTGCTGCAGTTTGACCTGTGGTTAGCCGGATCGGCGTCGCTCAAACGGCAATCAGCCATGAAGCCACTTTTCTTTTTTCTTTTCGCAGGCTACTGTCGGCACAGCGGCACCCACTCCGGTTGTCGCCATTTTTGCCTTTCTTTGCGACAAGCAGCATGCGTACGCACTTTTAGATCATACTGAGAACAATAAGCGCAGTGACTAAAGAACTGTTAGAATGGACAAGAAGAGCAGAAACGAACTGCGCCCGTGTCTATGAACCCTGTTGTTATCTATTCGCGCAGCAATGCACCTCATCAAAACGAATCAACTAACCCGCAAAACCTTCCGCAGTGAGAAGGCTATCACCGGTACGTTATTTCTTAATGAGTTCACGCGATCGGTGAAGCTGGTTGTACAGTACTTACTCGTCGGTTTAGTCGTCCATGTCTGGCTCCCTCACGCCAGGTCCAACACAGCCGGGTCAAACAGACTCTGGAACTGTCATTACACAGCCCGGACCCGGCTGCCTCACTGCTTTGAAGCATTTCCAGCAGCAAATAGACTCCATGGTGGTAGGCATCATGACGCAGCAGCCGTACCGGCACCTACGCAAAAAACGAATATCGGCGATGTACTCTAGTCACTCTAGCGCTCAAGACACTCATCACTAACCAGTCTACGTTGTCCCCATCGATGCCGGCCGTCTAGTGTGCCTTCGTCATTCTCCGACATGTCAATATCTTCGCGGCCGGACGGGCTCACGTTACAGCAATTCTCACGACGCCTGCTTTCCGCGTCGCCTCATGTGATATGGAGCCGAGAGGAGTTGTAGATGTCCATTTCGCCAAGCACGGAGGAAGATTCGCTAGGAAGCCGCAAGTTTCCTAATATCACTCCGCGTATTACTTCACCGACAGCAGAGCGGCGATCCGCCACGCGAATGCTTGAAACGCACTCTGCGCACTCTTCGCATTGGTTGACTCCTACTTTCGGCGGTATGCGTGTTAAAAAAAAAATAATAAAAGGGGGTGGGGGGGGGGGGGGGGCGAAGACGAAACGTTGGATTCGATTTTAATGGGCAAATCGGCACACATTACAATAATTAAAAAGTTATAAGAAACCTCCGAACGTTGAGGTCCAGTTTCCAAGATGAAAAGCACGAGATCAGAACTCACTTTAGTCCACCTTCTACTCCGAATGTCTCTGTCGCCTCACCTCCCCCCCCCCCCCCTCCATCTCCCCCCAAACTTCCGTCCCGCCTCTGCCTGGGAGAGAGTAAGAGGCAGAGACAAAAAGGTGCCGACGCCGAAATATGCCGACACACTACCGGCATTATCAAAAAATGCCGTTTTGGATGTCGGTTTTCCTACCGTTCGGTTAGTCAAAGGCGTCGTCAGCGTAAAATTAACGGTCAAGATAGAGGCGCACTGTGGCTCGCAATGTTTTTACGCACACACAGGAGCCATGACTAAGCAGCTGAGAACTCCAACAACAATTAGCCGCGGCTAGTCCAAAAATCAGTACTTAGCCCATACCCTGAAACAGATTCTCGAAAAGAACGTTAAAGACACAATGCCGTCACAACGTAGACCGCGCAGAAACATGCTGCAGGACGCGAAGAAAACGACCTTTTGAGCCGCGAAAAACCCCACAAGTCGGAACTGGTTCCTTACCTTGCCGCCAGCGTGACTGCCGCACAAGGCCGTCTGAACATAGACAATGTATCGCATTCTGGAAGCAGAGCCCTTCGCGAACAGAGTTGTCAAGATGGCGTCTGCACGGGGAACCTTCTTCTTCTTCTTCTTCTGCCTTGATATTTGGCACATACCCAGGAAGGGGGATTGGTCAGGGTTCAGTGTGGACTGCCAAATGTTCTACACAAACAGAATTAGTGCATTAAAGTAATTGACAACTAAACAAAAACATAAGATTTAAGATCACAAAAGTGATTGAAAGAAAAAATATGAAGCAAAAATTTTTATGACCCTGAACGGCACCATCAGGGACTTCTTCCTCGACTACTTCTTTTGGTTATCACCGCGAGTGCACTTATATGTGATGATTCCTAATAGCCAGAGAAAGCGCTAAATGAGGGGAAATGCGCTTGTGAGAATGGGTATATTTTCCATTGGCATAGCGGATGTAGTGCGAAGGATATGCGCCAGTGAAACAGGAACTATTCCTTGTGTCGGAAGGCATCCTGGGGGACGAGGCTCACAGTTAAGCCCCGGGGACTAACGCAGTCACCTGCTCTATTTTTTCTCTGCGTGCTTAATGTTGCTCGCGCCAAGAAAGTCCTGCGGCACGAATTTCGCCGCTTTTTTAAGAGCGTAAGGTCTTACTTCTCACGTTTAGCGATTTCTGTCGGTTTGTCGGGTGCTCCAAATATCTCTACCCCGCCGGGGTGGCGCAGTGGTTACGGCGCTCGACTACTGTTCCCAAGGACGCGGGATCGAATCCCGGCCTCGGCGGCAGCTTTTCGATGGAGGCGAAAAGCAAGGCGCCCGTGTGCTGTGCGATGTCAGTGCACGTTAAAGAACCCCAGGTGGTCGAAATTTCCGGAGTCCTCCACTACGGCGTCTCTCATAGCCTGAGTCGCTTTGGGACGTTAAACCCCACAAACCAACCAACCAAATATCTCTGAAGTCTGAAGCAGTGTTCATTATGGTGGTGTGCCACTTTAGCAATTCAAGACAGCGTCCACCCTAAGGTTCGAGGTTCGGACTTTTGCTAAACGGTTCTTTGGGTTAATGCACACAAAATTGCCAGTCGAGCTTTACAAAGTGTGACCTAGTCTTACTGATGACCCCTGTTATTGCAACCGTAAAAAGGGAGTAACTTGCGGGGGCCGTGGAGATAAATTGTTAAATTGGTTTAGAGGAAATGAAGGGGGCATGTATGCATCACACTTGCACCTGAACCGCCCCGTAAGAGAAAGGAAGGAGTTGGGAGTCAAAGAGTTTCCTTAGTGGAGGGCTCCGGAATAATTTCAACCACCTAGGGTTCTTTAACTTGCACTGACATGGTACAGCATACGAACGCCTTTGCGTTTCGCCTCTATCGAAACGCCACTGCAACCACCGGGATCAAACCAGGGTAATCCAGTTCAGTAGCCGAACGCCTTAACAATAACCACTGAGCCACCGTATCGGGTATGGCCGGCGAACCAGTAGCATCAGTAGACGCGAGTGGTACAAAACGAATCGTCGTTACGTGATCATCATGTTGATGCGCTAATTGGAACCTAGAAGTGAAATTCAAACGTGCCTACCACTCAGTGGGGAACCGCTTTTGACAGCTAATGCTCTTCAATCGAACGCCTATCAGTGGTGCGCTCAAATTTGTGGATTAGCATACGCTAAAAATGGGACCCTATGGATGGTGGTAGAGATACCAGATTGATGTCTAACGATGAACTGGGCTCGTACGCGTAAAATTGCAATTCTAAACTGCTCTCCTCTTGATGGGCGAGTGGTCAAAATTCAATTTTTCAGGGGGTACGTATAGCGTACCACTGGTCGTAGACACATACGGGTGGTATCAAACGATTCGTCTCGACGAGGTCGATGAGAAATAAGATTGCGATAGATAACAGCTTAAGCTCTTGCATTTCAACACCTATCGGCGTTAGCTGAATTTTCTTTTCATTCATTCTCATGAATGCCCTTGCAGTCATTGGCATTTCGGTTTGCATGCTTTTTTTCTCACTTGCATACAAGTTTGCTTGATTTGTGGCGTTTAACGTCTCAAAGCAACTCAGGCTATGAGAGTTGTCGTAGTAGAGGGCTCCGGAAATTTCGGCCACCTGGGGTTCATTAATGTGCACTGCCATCGCACAGCACACGGGAGCCTTGCTTTTCGCCTCCATCGAAGAGCGGCCGCCGAGGTCGGGATTCCATCCCGCGTCCTTGGGCACAGTAGTCGAGCGTCCTAACCAGTGCACCACCGCGACGGACACATACACGTTTCGTATCTTTTCTATAGCTGCCTATGTCTTGTACCAACTACTATAGTGCCTACAACATACGCGGCTTTCCGGTTGGCAGCGCAAACGATGAATGCCGACTGCCGGTGCCAGGAGCGCTGCTAACAGGGTTGGTGTAGGGTGCCTCGATACCAGCGCCGGTGTAGGGAGCCTACATGTTTCGCCGCGGGCGCCGCGGCGAAACGTGTAGGCTCCCTAGGTTGGTGCGGGCCACTCCACCCTTAGCCTACCGAGCTCGCGCAGTATCGGCAACAGGATGCCACCAGTTAATACTATATTAAAGCAAAAGCATTAGGAACTTTGTCGAGCCGAGTTTCGTTGTAGCTAGCAATTTGACTTGCATTTGACCGCAACTGCGCCGCAGCCTCAGCAACACGTCACGTGACTAGCCACGCCGAGATCCGCCGCCGCCACCAGCTTGGCGAATGCGCACTTCGCCGCTGAGTCGCCGCCAGGATACGTGACTCGCTGCACGCCTGGCCACCTCTCTGGCCTGACTAGAGGAGAGCCGAGCTCGCCTCGTCAATGCGAACTTGGTCATGCATGAGAGCGAGGCCAGACCGTCCTCTCTGGGCGTTGCGTGGGAGCGGGAGGCTTTGAGCCGTCGTCGGAAAGCGGCGTCTGACCACACCGCGGATGTCGCCCGGCAAGCAGGTTTACTGGAGTACTGAAGTGCCCGAGCCATGCTCGTCGGAGACATGAAATGGGAGCCGCTCGGCTCGCAAAACGCCGACAGAGGGACCACTGCCGTAGACAAAGGTAGGCTTTGGCTGAAACTGCGACAGCCCCAACTAATCAGCTAAATATTCAATGTTTGACTTCAGGAAAAACGTGTCAATACAGAACTTTCAGATCTTCCTGAAAAGCAGCTTATGAAATGTTTCCACTGCGCTACAGTTTGCATTAAGTAGCTTCTTTTACCGGTTTTATATCATAACTCGCATGACAAAAAAAAAGACAAAAAAAAAACCAACCCTTACCCGCGAGAGCAGTGTCGTTTCAGCGTAATGAAACGTGTTTTAGAAAATGTGGTCTTGTTTTCCTTGGAGAGCTCACCCTGATGGGACTGGCCAAAGACATAAACCAGCAGCTGGTCGCGTAGTAGCTTCCATTGAGGGCCAGTGAAAACAGCTACGTAAACCATGCGCCGATGGAAACATCGCTGCTAGCTGCTTTGCAAGTCGATCTACAACTGTTCAGTTGACATTTTGTGCCCGACGAAAATAATTATAAAATTAGCTCATTAGTCTTTAGTCATGCATAAACGTTCGGAAACGAAAAATGCTGCTCAGGCAACTCTCGAAAGCACTCACCTTGTTTCAGCGGGCGAGCACACTGCGTGTGTGTTTTTGTTGTTTTTTAATGTTGGCTGTATTTGTTGGGACACCTGGTATATTTGATTCTATAGGTGTCTTTCCTCAGTATCAAAATACGTAGGCTTTATAGTTATACTCTGTTACACGAGCAGTTCGCAGTACAAAGAAAAGTAAGGGAGACCGGGGTCAATATGGATGGCACGCTTCTTCCTAGGTGCCTGTCGACCAGGGTGTAAAAATGCGATAGGCTTAGCCATGTTGAGCGCGTCATCTTGACCGGCCCATGTCGCCCTTACCGTTCGTAGTACAACAAACATTTTGTGAAACGGAGTATAGTTTCTCTGCATTATTCTCGGACGCTGTACATAGCCCACGAGGCTTGCGCCTGCCTTAGTTTCGCATTTAGTGTCAGTCCCAGAAGCAGCTACGACAAAGGTGTGGCTGGCAGGTCGCCACATTGCAGACGCCCGTACTATGGGCTATGCCGAGGCGTGCGCTAATAGCTCAAACCGACACTAAAAAGTCAGATTTAAAAAGTGAGAAATTTTTTCTCCCGATTAAATTTGCGCCACGAAACCAAAGCAGAGTGAATGAAGACACTCAATGTTGACGCATGCGCTGCTTCAGCAGCAACACAGCATGCAAGCCCCAGGGGAGAACCATGAAAGGTTTTCTAGGTTCGCCTTCATGTTCTCCCTTGGTTCACCTCCGTGTTCTCCTCAGGTTCGGCACGTATTCTCTCCGGCGGCGCACCAACAAGGAGAGCTAAAAGCACGTTATACTTAAAACAGCTTTGTCGTGCGTGTAATATACCGACTGAGCATTTTCGGAACATAGTACAACGTCACTAATGTGAACGGAAAATAAAATATACAGTAGAATGCTCCCTTGTGAAAATTTAACGCCGAAAATACGTTATACGTAACGATGTTCAAAGTGTTACAGTGGACTTTACGCGTGGATTTTTTTAATAAGTGTGTACGGGTAACATATGGGGACCGATATTATGTTTGAAAAGAAAAACTGTAAATTGCTTATGCTATTTGTTTCCAAAAGCGCACACATCCGCGTATGGTACCAAATTCGTGATACTGAATCCCTCAATAGCATTTTCTTTATTTAAGAACGAAGTTCTAAACAACCAACTAAAGCTGCTCATGATCTTAGCGGTGATATCTATAACGTCTGTTCATATATATACACATAAACACAATCACGTAACGGCCCAGAGGTTCTCGACACCCAAATCTCGGTGCCGTGATTTCTTCACCTAGATTCGCAGATTTTATTTCGATACGATTCCGTTGCCTTACAGGTAAAGCGTGTTTCGCTGCTGTGACTTTTACGTACAGCCCCGCGACAAGCGTGTTGCCTACCCTAGGTCTCGATCCTTTCTGTTCGCGGTTCTCCCTTTTTCCATTTCGGGGTGTGCCTCCACCGTCACTGCTCTCCCCAGCATCTGCGATGAAATTCTAGAGCTTGCTCTCAAAGGGTGCCTTTCTCTCAACGTCACTGATTCCAGATCATTTGCTTCAATTACCACTCCTACCAGCGATTGCTTAGTGACGGCCGCAGTTGCTTAATGCTTCCTTTGCATGTGGTAAATACTGCTCTAGCGGCAATTTTGTAGTTGTTTGTTAATCTCGCAGATAGACGCCCGCGATTCAGCCTCCGCTTGTTTTATGTGGTTGCCCATAAGAATTTGGCAAATGTTAAGTAAAAAGGAAAAATTTTGTCCTCTCCTCTTACTTGTGTTCTGTGCAGAACAAGACCAGCGAAACAACGCTGGGAGAAGGAACCTGAACGTGAGACGTGCAGGCCTCTCGAATTGCAGCACGGGTAAACGTGACCAGCCGAGCATTTTGCCAGAGCGCAGTCACCAGGCGCGGGACGCGAAAGTTTAACGCATTATCTCCGAGAAAGCAAGGAGTTTAGAAAAGCAATCCAAAGCATGCTTGATTAAATCAAGGTCTTCTTCACGGCTCTGCATTTGGCGCAAAGGTTTGTCCCTGCTCAAGGCTTTTGAATTATTTAGAAAAAAAGGTTTCTGCTTTATTGTTCGCTCGAACACCACCAGTACCTGTTCATTTCCTCGGCAAATTGACCGGGGAAACGAATTAGGACCGAGAAAGTTTAATCAGGCGTTTCCAGGAGGGGAGCTCCTCACTCGTTTGTAACGAACACACGCGAAACAGGACTCTATACAGCAAGATGTGTACGTACAGCTTTGATCCGGTAACGACTGTCTTAAACCGTTCGTGCTCCGTGAACAAAACAGCCTGTGCAAATAAGGTTACCATTACTTCGGCGCGTGCCCCGTTAGAGAGCATTAACTGCTCATTTCGTTGACTGATGCTTCTACGAACTTGTTTTGTAGTGAAAAGTGAGCGCCAAGCAGTTGCAGAGTTTTCTTTTTTTCCCTCACTTGACGTTACACACGCCAATCTTGTCTTCGTGCTTCTGTGTTAAATAAAAAAAGAATGCTGAAAACGCTGCACAGGATGAAAAGAGGCTTCATTTCTGCAAAATCAGAAGTGTTCCGGCTCAAGCTCACTCACAGGATCATGATACACATGGGCTCAGTAAACTTACCTGTCTTTAGCCCAAACAGTTAATTAGTGGGTTTTAAGTAATAGTTATATAATTAAAAAGGTTTTCAAAGAGCACTGAACAAGGGTATAGGGGGAGCCTCAGTTCGCAAGCCAAGCCAACGTTTCAACAAGTAGACTTTTGTCTGTGTGGCCAGTTAGAAGATTGTGCTCGCTGCGGCTGAAAGTTTGTTCCGGCAAACAATATTTTTCAATTATGAACTCACTATTTTTAAGCATTTTCCAAAGTGGGCGCTGATCTCACGTATACAATTATTTCATGTGCATATTAAAGTCTATTATGGTATTATTGTAAATAGATTTGAGGCATTGTAATGTGTGTGGTTTCTATTATTTATGTGCATTTATTTTGTTGTGTACGCTATTAGCGTTATACTGCCGTTGTCCTTTTTCTTTCTTTATTTTTGATGGAAACATTATATTTCGCTTAAGCCTTATTTTTGCGAACACACTGCTGTCAATGTGTACTTTGGGCACCGAGTGGTAATTCAAGCGGTTTTACGCAGCCTTTAACATGAGAAGGCAGTGAAAGACATTTGAGAAGCTTGAAGGGCGAGAATTTCAATAGGCTGCTACAGGGGAAAGTATGCACCATGTATGGCCACGCCAGTTCCACGGGGGCAAGCTTTGGCCCCAGCTGTGGTAGTTAGGTGCACCTTAGCAGCCTCCGCTCTTCAAAAGCGCTAACGACCCCGGCACTTCAATGCCTGGGCTTGGGATTGGGGACGTCTCTGCTGAAGACTCACAATGCGCGAACTGCAGCCTAAGTACAGAAGCTGGGAATGTGCTTTCCTCGATCCTCTCCATATCGCGGCGTCGCTGCCCTTCTCCTCCTTCCCACCTCCATTGTGCCTGTCTGCACGCCGCCAGCCCCCGTCTTTGGATCCTTATAGTTTCCTTGGGTCGGCGAATGCCTTGTTTTAAGTCAATGGCGGACATACCAAAGATGACATTGTTATTGGCAGACGCTCCTTATATTTTATTTTCCGAGGCTATAGTTGAAGTAAAGATATTTTGAAATTCGATGCGTCGAAAGATCGGCTTACTCGCACCCGTAACATGTGGCCTACCTCCGGGCCTCATTTTTTATTGCTTGAACTTTCATTGTTCCGCCAAAAGGAAAAGTTGATGAAGGATGTTTATCGCCTGATAAATGCATGCACTGCTTATAGGACATCGCTTCTCTACCCTGCTGGATCAGGAAAGCGGCCCCCGACGACTTTGTTACAGGGAGAGAAGGTAGGCAGATGACGATGGGCAACCTTTAGAAGTAGCAAACTTATTTACCTATTTATTTATTTTCTTCTTTTACATACTTAAAAAGGATTAGAAAATATGTGCGAGCACGTAATAGAGCAAGGAAACCAAAAGTAGAAATATAAAGCGCGCTCTAAACCGCCAGTTTGCGATGGCTCCCAAGTGCATATAGCTACGTAAGTAAACTGCATGACTAGCCAACACCCCCCACCACTTTCTCCAGGTGACTACCGACCCATTTGGGCACACGTGAGAAGGAATATTGGCGCTTTGTAGTCGCGAGCTGTTTTATTTTGTTTTGTAACAGCGCCGTACGTCCAGGCTGAAATGATTCTCTTCTTCCATGTGGAGAATTCTGTCGTGGGAAGGAAGGGGTCTGACGGGTACATCTGTAATTTTTCAGATCTGAAAGAATTGTTTTTTTTCTTCTGTTTTTGTTTTTGTTTTTTTGTTTTTTTTTTTTTTTTTTTCTTTTTATATCGCCGCTTTCTTCAGCCGATCAAGGGCAAGCGGCCGGTGTCTTCTGCGCCATATCGCTGCCGCCGCTCGGGTGACTTATGAACTGACTCTCTCGGGAGCATAGTATTACTGGTATTACCATTGCCGTTCTTATAACAGGCGTTGAGTTCGCAAGACGTAAGACCATAACAGCACAAGGTGACCCGCGCACAAGTACCTATGTTTGTTAAGTTTAACTATGCATGTGCCATTTATACCTTTTTTTTTTCTTTTTGCAATGAGGAAACGACGTAATGTAGGTATACATCACATCCAGTAGCTACCAAAGTCGGCATATATGATTTCCCAGGAAGAAATTTACCGCGAATTTAAACAGAAACTACAGTTCACTTAAATAACATGTTGGTAACGCAAAGATCGATTAAACACAAATTATTAAAAATACGAGCGCTATTTGCCTTCTCGTTCGTTGTTACTGATGTTTTCACCTTTTTCTTTTTTTTTTTTTAGTCGATATTTATTGCCTCAGGGCATCAGTAGGGTATGAGATGAAGGATGGATGAATGAATGATTAAATGAATGGAAAAAGGCTGGCTGATTTTATGAAGTCCAGAAGTGAGCGATGATGAGGTCCCTTGTCCAAGTGACGTATGAGGCAGGATTGGTTGCTGATAGGCCAGCTATGCTCAGGTGCCGGATTCGTGTTGGCTTGTTTCATTGAACTTCTTAAAGGCCCACTGTCCACCCTCCGGTAGAAAATATTTTCTTTCCCGGTGACTGTTAGACTTCGCACCCAGAACGCAAGGCCGCAAAATGTTTTTGAAAATAGTAATTAATAACGCAGTTACAGCCACCACAACCACCCGATTCTGTCGTGCTTCTCTCCTTCCGTTCCCTCGCAAAGATTTTTCACTCTCCTGCCCGAGGCCGTCTAGAAGCGTTTCGGGGTAGTTCGGCTGGAAACGCTGATTGGTGGACACGCCGCGGCCTGGCGTGACGTCTTTCGCGTCGCGCTCGATGCTTAACCGGACGTGACGTAGTCAAAAACTGGGTTTGCTTGTTTCTTTTCGTCCCTAGACACTCTAGGGATTCGCTAGGTGCCCCCCGCTCTGGCAGCGCGCGCGATTCCGGCATTCGGTTCGTGGATCTCGCTGCTGTATTGCTGCAGCGCGTTCGGTCACCGAGGTGCTCGACGATGGCGGGCCTGCGCGTGTACGTGAATGCGCTTTCGGCACGCCGATCCGTGCTTTACGTTGGGCGGAATGACGTTGATAATGGCGACGACCTGCGGGAGATCGCAAGCACCGTCAAGGTAAGTATAAATTGCGCAAAATTGTCTCGCATTTTGCTCATTTATGAGTGCCGTGTCGTTTGCCTCTTCCCGCGTGCTTCCAGGACCTCGTGCAGCAGCAGCTCGTGGCATGGACGCTCCTCGTGTTCAAAAAAAAAAAAAAAAAAAAATACGGCCACGGCTATGAAAGACCTCCACGAAAACATCCGCCGTCGGCAACTAACCGCCGCCTGTCTGCCATGCGCATTCTCAACCCTGATCGAGGTACAAGAACGCAGATTTCCTTGTCGAAAGCTTTGTCATATGTTGCGCATTAATCCAATCGCTATATTCATAATGCAACTTTTTTCTGCTCTTTTACAGCACCGTTTCTTGTATGCTGCGAAGAGGCCGAGGATTTTCTTTGTGCGCAGCAGACCATCAGGGATCGCGACATCGATCAGCTCTCCAAGATCATCGCCGCAACACTCGTAAATGTCTACAGTGGACGCATCGCTACAGCATCCAGTGCAGCAGAACCAGGCGCTGTGTACGACGTAGTGACGTAGTGCACCACTGTTGACGGTGCACGGCAAGGGGCCACGGACGAGTGCAGGGTGTTCTGTTCGCCACGCCGTCACGTCGTTGCGCATTCAAACGGCCCTTTTCAGGGCCGCCCCAATATGTTTCCTGGCAGACCGCAGACCTGCACATTCCGTACTCCTCTTCCCTCTCTATTTATGTTGCACGTGGCTTCGTATCAATCGCCGCGGCCACCAAAATAACTTGAGTGCTAGGCCTCTTTACACGCATGCATAATCGTGACAAATTCATTTAATGAAGTGCTGCAGTGCTTATTACCTACTTCCCTCACGCATTCTTCTGAGGCTTCGTGCAGCAGCTGCAGAACATGTCGCAAGCGTCACTCTGCTGCCGCGGCGAACGCTAACTAAGCCTATACAACAGGGTTAACAGCTAGAGTATTCTCAGTGTGGTGCGGCTTTGTTCAGTGATGTTAATGGAAGTATCGACATTTCATATAACAATTGCATAATCGTCTCGAATATTGCTTCATAAAGTGCTGTACTGCTTAATTCCCACTTGCCTCGTGCATTCCACAGCTGCTGCAGCTAGCACGTGGCCAGCGTCATTCTCTACATTGCTGCAGTGACGACAAACTATAGGCCTCGCGATAGGCTGCAATATACAGCGCGACTTTGTTCCACTGTGTATTTTTTTATAAATGCATCACATTTTGAAGGTTATAGTCGCCATCCAAGGATCGCATAACTCGAGAGCACGGAAAAGGCAGAAGTGTACGCACCTGGATTCGATGCCATGTACACCGCCGTATTTTTTTTTTTTTTTTTTACGAAAGCATCCGACGCGCTAGGCGTCCTAGACAAGGTTCAAGTGCAATGTGCCTTTGTATACAGTAACTATGCATGGGGTGAGCGGTTGCCATGTTTTCAGTTCACTTTTGTTGGCTGTTTCTTAAATAAAAATTGTCATTGGTCTCTGTGTCTGTCACTGTGTCTAAAGAGCTGCTCTGGCCGAACCACGTACGTAGCGATGGATCGCACCACGGCAGTATGGCTTTGTTCCAAGTTTAACAAAACATTTGAGGTCAAATCAAAATCAGAAATGACCATTTCCAACTTGAATATTGGCCCCCAGTCATCAATTTGGAGTCCAATTCAATGGCAACAGTTTGAGTTCTGTTCAGCTCTGTGCCAACATTTCGTACAATTAAGGGAGTGGGAATTATGGGAATGGCATGCATTTGTGAAAATTGAACAACCATGCTTCACATCCAATTAACACGTCATACAATGCTAATAACAAAAGCTCAATATTATATCAGAAAACACTCTGGAATCTCCTGCTAGAGCATGGAGCACATGTTCGTAGAGATGTTTTCTTGAATTACGCGCACTCACAAAGGTATTGGAAATGATTGAAACAACTGAGCAGATGCTGATATCTTCAGAAGAATCTGAAGTTCACTGTCTTGTGTTTGATGAAATATATTCAAGTCCCATTCACTGAATGAGATGAACAGTAACAAAAACAAATCCTTTATATATTTTGTTTAGTACCTCAAGGAAGAGTATTAGGCACACTTTTGCTGAATTTATACATAAATGGCATAATTAATATTGACAACACTGTTCAGCTCATCATGTATGCTGATAATAGTGTGTTTATTACTGACTTTGATCTCAATGAGACTTTTACATTGAAATTATTTACTTGAAAAATTGTTTGTCTGGTCCAATTTCATGACGAAATAAACACAGAAATACTAATTTGTTTTGAGCCTGATAGAAGAAAATGATGTAAGAGATGGCTACTGATCTATAATAAAGATATTGACCATGTAGAAACTCGCATAAGTCTTAATGTGATTTTTTTTAATTCGAGATAAATTCATGTAAACTACACTGCAAAAAAAAAAGATTTCTTCAATGAGTGAGCTTTATCTTGATGTGGTACTGTCCTTGTTTTACAAGTCCCCACACATAAGGTAATGCAGTTTTGTGTGGGCAAACACCACAAGAGCAAATATCAATAAAATGATAATTCTCGGTAAATGTGTGCTTCTTGTATAACCGATATTGACCGCCGGTTGACGACATGACACCTCCTTGCAGAATACAGTATAGTTATCTTTAACTATGAGTACCACTTGTTGGATGTTTACTATTTTTCTTAGCAGGACAGTCAAAGCTTTCTTTACTCAATGGCACTGCTGCAATTTAAAGCCACTCCGTTTTTAACTCAAATTTCTAACCTCTGGTTTCTTCCGCACTTTCACACTCGGTGCAACCTGCAATCAATAAAACAGAATCTAATGGTCTCACCGAATGAACTTAAACAGGTATTCTTAAAATTGCGAAAACAGCAGTGAATACACTTTATAGGGTTGTAAAATCAGAAATGTTGCAAACGTTAAAGAGCACTGCAGAATCTGCATTGGAGCAATGCAAAAGAATGGATGCTGCTGCAACATTACATCACCCTCCATCGATTGACACCACTTATTAACCACCACCACTTCTCAATTACTCACAACTCCTGCGAACATGATTTTGCATACACGTTCTGCGGATGCGGTGTGCGAACAGAAATCTGTGAACATAGCGAAGTAATACTTTCACATTAATAGATCTTCCAGCTGCAGGGTTCCTGATTCTCGCACTTTTTTTAACATAATGTGAAATTTCTTTTACCCCACTCTGCAGTTAACGTCTGCTGCTCCTTTGTAAATGGGTCCAGGACCTAAGTGCATGAGTTGCTCTCTGAAACATTTAATTTAGCTCTCGAGACTATCCAATATGCTCGAATTGAAATCATTGACTCCAGATTGGACTTTGAAATTAGTTGCAAACTTTTTCTCTGCAAAGCCTATTGAAATCTAATATGTTTGTGTGCATTTTTACTAGGGAGCGAAATGCACCACCTTCCTTTAATATCTTAGCCAGCACACACACAATGCATCATTGAAATGTAGTCTAAATTTCAGTTTCACTATGCATAACAATTGTCCATTTAGGTTGGATGTTCATTAGGAATAACAATTCTAACCTGTAAGATGACCAGAACTTGACCCATAATAAAAATAAATTTTTTGTTTACAGAGAGTTAAAACTATGCATTTGGGACTAAGTACTTATTCCAGCTGGGAGGCCATCTGGAAACTAGAAAACATTTGATTATGGAACTTCAATTAGGACTGAAAATTCTAATTGGAAAGAATGAAAAGATGTCTAAATGAAATGAGGGCTTCAAGCGAAAGTGCAAATTCTGGAAACTCATTTGGATAATGCAACACTCTGCAGCAGGATCTAGAACACACCTTTTACAAACAAATACATGAAACTTAAAAGAGCACTGGCTAATACTCACCGCCACAGCTCTGAGAATAACTGACAGCATGGGCAAAGCTACAGTAGGTGTTAGTGCAATACACCAGTGTTGTCACTGCAAAGTGAAGTGCCACAAAGCAGAGGGCTGCCATCCTTACTACTGCCAACATAAAAGTCCTTCTCAGAGCCACCCCATTGTTTCCTGGCAGATCATGGGCCTTCAGCTTCATCATGTTTTTGTTATTTATTATTTATTTATTCAATACTGCAGGCCTTTACGGCCCAAGCAGGTCTTGGTCTTTTGTAGGATGTATCGGTCCTTCAGTGGTCTGTCATGCAACACTGCATGACTAATCCACTGATTGCAAAGCCGTTAACCAACAGAGATATCCTTTCACTTCATGTGTGGCACAAAAACATTATGCATAAAAGAGGCCACATGCTACTCTTCCATCTTTCTTTACACTTTCTTTCTTTAGCACACTCTAAAACCATTCCTGCAAAAAAGCTATAGCTTCTTTTATGCAAAGCAACATGGCAATTATTGTAGCTTGAAACATTTTCAAAACGAAAAAATAAATGCATGAGGCGGCGCACAACCATTGTTTTTTTGTAAAATTGTGTTGCTTCATAGGCAGTAACTTGATCAACACTGAGAAAATTTCTACATTACTTTGAAACAACCCAGGCGAAAATCCTAACTGGTGTAAGTGGTTTAAGGAAAAAACTTCCAGTTCATACCAGTTGGATAACAATGGATCCCCAACTGGAATTTAACTGGGATCAACGCTCATGCGTAGAAGGTACCTTTTGCGTGCTAGCCTCGCTACCTGTTGATGGTTAACAACTCAGAAAGGACACAAAAACAAGGGCACAAGTGCAGATAAGGCACATGTTTGCAGTCTTCATGACCGGTTATATTCGTTCCTCTGTATCCCATGAAAACATTCCATTTCTAACCCCCAATGGCGTAGGTCTGCGACATCCGGTGCAGTCGCGGGGCACCCCCTCCCCCCCCGCCCCCTTCCTCATACACACACCTGAGCGCAATACCACCACCTACTTTGTCCTCAAGGCTTTCTTCGATGGGGGAAGTTCGTTTTTCGTATCGCACAACATGGTGCGAGCCGAGGCGTTTTTTTCCTTCATTTCTTTTTAAGACTTCAACGTAACAGTTAAGCATACCCCACAACTGATAATAAGCTATATTACGAGGGGCATGTCATATTTTTTTTTTCTTAAGAAAGGTGCATTTGCGAGGAACTAAATAGAGGTGGTTGACAGATGAATTTCTGGATTGGGACCACACAAATAAAAGGGCATATAAAAACCACAATTATTGCAAACTTTGAGCATGTAGAAATACTTGGTAACACGCACAGTAATTAAAAAGTGTCAAAGTGGCAGATGCGACCAGGGTTAT
Organism: Amblyomma maculatum; assembly: GCF_055883805.1. Classification (NCBI taxonomy): domain Eukaryota; kingdom Metazoa; phylum Arthropoda; class Arachnida; order Ixodida; family Ixodidae; genus Amblyomma; species Amblyomma maculatum. Next base: position 159,442,712 of record NC_139344.1, on the reverse strand, counting down.
AACATGGTGCCATTGTGAACTATTTCATTTACATCAGGCATAGCGCAGTGCCAGCAAAAACCTCGAGAACTAGTCAATGTGCTGTATTGCAGTTCATATTTCTTATGCTTCCACAAACTCTTCATAAGAACTGTTGAAAGCTTTGAACAGGCACAAGACAACTGCGCTTACATCGGCCACAGTGACAAAGAATAAAGTAAATACAAACCAGCTAGAATGTTAAACTGAGTATTCACGTGCACATATGGGCATAGAAATGCCATTTGAGAAGTAAGCATGCTAATAGGGAAAGGACAACTCGAACACACAGAAAAGAACTGAAGTACTAGCAAGCAGTCATAATTGAGGCCTTCAGTGACTACGCTGTAAAAGACAAAGTTTGTAGAGGGACAAGCCCATAATTAAGTCTGCCGCGCAAACGAAATAAGCATGCGCCTCGATCCATTCAATAAACAATAAAGAAATCACTTGTGTACAAAAAGTGGGAAACACTGAAGTCATCTTGCTTTGAGCAACTAATTTCAGATACTATAAACCTTGTTTTGAAAGCGGGTATTGATCTAAAGAGCATAAAGCAAAAAAAAAAAAAAAGAAAACCCAAAATGCCAAAATTTTCATTTTCTGGTCTAAGGCTTCAAAGCTGCTACTTGGTTTGTCAAAATCAATGTTTTTTGCCAGCTCACCTTCGAGAGATGATAATGCAAGATCTGAAAGCGTGCACTGACCCATCATAGGTCCTCACGAGATACAACCTCCTCCTCTCACAGGATACAAGAGACACTCATATATTAGTAATAGCTGCAGGCTGGGGAGAAGTTCTATAATCCGGGGAACTCCAATGCTGCCCAACTGTTGGCCTCTTCGAGTCCAATGCTTGCCACTTTAATTTGAGGTGTCTCCTCAGCCAAGGAATTTCGATGAAATGTGCTCTATCAGACAGCTTGTCGTAGAAGGATCTAAGCTTCGGAATACATACTTTAAGGCTTGAGAGATTCCTCAGTAGAATAAAGAAATCTCTTCACTTCAAGAAGACCAGATATGTTCTGCGGCTTCTAATACCGCTTTTGATTTAATGCAGAGCTCGGCATAAAATCTACCAGTGCAGTCCAGCCTCACCCCTTTTATTTTCTTCCTGCAATGAAAACCCTGAACCTCAGGCACGTTCCTCAACCATAATCTTTTTTAACTTCTGGGGCCTGTCTACTGATATTCTGAGCTCATTTGATTTTATGAGTTTCTGTTTATTAGTGTTACACACTGGGGCCACACTCATCTTTGAGAAAGAGCTTTAAATCCTCCAACTTTGCTACCACTTTATCAAGGTATAGGTGCTTTGTCTGCAAATGAAGTTGTGCAGCATTTACTACTTCAGGTACTGCATGCTATAGGTGCAAGCAACATAGAAAAGCAAAGTCACAGACTACTGTAGCCTCCATGCAAATAAAAATGTTACCAATGAGCAGTGATGCCTTGCTAACAGAATACATTTAGTCTCAAAGTGGTCTTCAGCAGCGGAGTGACAGTGGGGGTCGTCAGGTTTGATTTCATGATGAACTGACCTGTATCGCTCATTTTAACAATAACCTTCTTAGAGGGTCAAATTCTAAAGTTAAAGCTCAGCTAATTTGGTCATCTGATGAGAAGAGAGGAGTCGCTGGAGAAATATTTGATGTTGAGAAAGGTTGGGGGCCGCCGGAGAAGGGGTAGGCAGCGAACGCGGTGTTAGATGGCATCCTCGAGGCGCTGCAGATGAAGTTATGTGATGTTAGGAAGATAGTGAGAGACCGGAAAGTGTGGAGTGACATGGTCCATAGGGTCACGAAGTCGGACACGACTGAACGACTGAACTGAACTGACAGCAACAAAAGAGAGAAAGCATTCTCTTGAGGAAAAGAACTTAAGGCCCATAGTATTGCAGCATGTGAATTGTCTTGCATATGTTTCTCTAACTGCACTTCCTAAAAAAGCATCCGTGCCTACTCATTTCTCTTTGCATTCTCACCCTCCCCCCCCCCCCCCCTCCATTCCCAGCCACACTTCCCTGAGCAATGCACCCAGTGCAGTCCACACACCCCTATAGGGACAGCAAGGTTTCTAACTCCTCCTTTATACTAAAGAAATGCCTTTTTATATCCTGAAAAGCAATCCCACAACATCTGGACAGCCCGAAATTCAGCAAATATTTGTTTTACTCATCTCTACACCTTAGTAATGTGTAAGAAAGTTTTTTTTTTTTTTTGCTGTTGACATATTAGTTGCATAAAAGGTGGCATGTGCCCAGAAAATTATATTAAAAATTGGCTATAGTACATGCTACCTTTCTGTTTCATAGGTCTTTTGCAAACTGAAGTAGTGGAGCACATTAACCTATTCTTCATTGCATTTTGCCATCATTGTGCAATTAAAAAAGTGTCCACTTGGATATATTCACAAGTGCTGTTTGATAAATAATTGTCTTTAAACTCTGAGGTTGTGTGACAGAGATACAAAATGGAAGGAAAAATAGTGTCGCCCATATATAACTTTATATGTGTTTGTAAGTCTAAGGTATAGCCAAATAAGAATGTGAAGAATTTCTGGACTGCAAGCAATCAATGTAACGAATGACAAACATTTACTCAAGGCAATGAAAGTTATTAAAGCATTTCAACGCTTTTATGAAAAAAAAATAAATGCAGTGTTTGAATATATAACAAACAAACTTGTGATGGCAATCAGCAGTCTGTTTCAGGCTACAGGTCCAGTTAAAAATCACAATTGACACATATGATGGATGCAAAACTTGTTGCCGTGAAGAAATGCAGAGGACGTAAGGCGCTGTTTATTACATATTAGACATGCGAAGACATGACAAGCTGAAATGGTCCATGCATTACATTAGAACAAGCACTAAGTCATGAAAAGATGCGTGCATCACATGGATCTCAATTTGACAGCAAACATATGCTGACACTTACAAAACATACAATGCCATTACTCTTTATGTGATATACACTACAATATTTTCATGTTTTCTAAAGGCTACGCACAGTTCTGTACTACTTAGAAAGTACATATCTTTTAATTCCCCTAGTTACCCAAATATAAAATGACCGCCTTAGTAACAATGTACAACATTTCTTCTTGTTAGCCTGAAATCCTGAGGCTGAATGTCCTGAAATCTGGTTGTATTAATTGCAACTGTATGATATGCTCCATCAACTTCTTTTAAGGTATGAAGGCATTATTCTCTAAATGCAAGATGAGGATTTGCTTTATTAAACTTGATCTAAAACAAGCCCTGATCAATGTGAAATGACTTACATGGTATTATAATAATCATACCCCAAATGAGAATAGGATATATCCATTAGGCGCTTAATTGTTTTTGGCAACAGGGTAACCAAAACAGTGAGAGGTCATCCTTTAATACTACAGCTTACTTAGTGTTCTTTTTTTGCTCCTAATCAACATGTATCACTCCCAGCATCACATTTCTGACCTAAAACATTTGTAGAGTTGAATGATGTAGTATCGTATTTTCATTCCCTTTGTCCTCAAGGCTTTTCGTTTTTTTTTTTTTGCCCCCTACAGTCATCGACTAGCGAGCTATTGCAGCTAGGATGTTGTGCTTATAATAGCGCCGGCGCCGCGGTGTTGCCGGCTGGCATCATATGCATTCGCCGACGCATTAGTTTGGAGTGAGGAAATTAGGCCCTTTTTAGCCAATAAGAGCGGTCACCGAGCGCATTTCTGGTTAAAACAATTCACAATGAACTATTTCCCTTAGAAAAACACCTAATTATATCGGGACGCGTGGCAACGGGACGGCCGACCGTTACCGAGAGCCCGCGCGCCTGAAAGACGTCGCACCGAGAAAGCTATTTTGCAAGGAAATGTTTTGCAAAAATACGAAATGTGCAGAAGAGCGGAATCACCGCAAACATGGTGTACAGTTGTTACTGGAAAATTCGCCCGGCCGGCCTACGAACAGGTCAAACCGCGTTGGCGAACCTCGATTGTTTTTTGTCGCCGAAAGGTCTCACACAGATCTAGATAAAGGAAAAGCAATTAAACTGTAATTTCCCCTGCAATTCGTGCGGTGTGACAAGCTGGTTCGGAAACCTCTTCGCGGCTCGAAGCGTGCATATGTTATTTGACGTCGCTGCCGTTTCCGCGGTGTGCGCACCGCACGCGAGCTAGGCCTCGGGGCTCTCCGCCGACGGCCATCGGCTGGGCAGCTGCTGTTTGCTTGCGGCGTGCCGCCGACACCGCTGGCCATGCCGCCGGGTCACGTCCGGGCGCTCTCAAAAGCATGGAGAATTCAGGGACAGTCTAGGGAAAACACGTGCACCCTACATCCGGACATGACGTCATAAAATATCACGTGACCCTTAACGTTGTTTGTGACGTCATATATGACGTCACAAAATTTTGGGCCAATCAGCGTTTCCAGCCGAGCTACCCCGAAACGCTTGTGGCCGTCTAGCCTCCGCAAGACAAATTCCCCTTCCTCCTCCGCGTTTGGAGGTAGGTGGGGCGTGGCACTCCGCGTGCGCGAAAAGAAAAAAGAAAAAAAAAAAGACGGGCGAAGGAGCGCGCGCCGCTGGATTCAGTCTGGCCGTGGCGAGGGAAAAGCGCGCAGCGAGACAGACCAATGGACGTCGTTCTCGAAAAATACGTCATAGCTGCGGCTCGAGGGGCCAGCGCAGGGAACGGGAAAGCTGGCATCCCGAAGGAAAGCATGAGAGAGCTTTGATTTGTATTTTCGTTGCTTTGCGGCGCGCGTGTCACTGTAGCATTTTGCACAGACTATCTTCGGTACCTGATCGAAACACTGGGCTCCTTCGCTTAAAAGGTCCTTCCCTGGACAGTGGCCCTTTAAGATGCGCATCCATAAAGGAGGCTATGGCATTACTGTTAATGGGGCAGCTTCATATCTTTGTCTACAATAAAACGACAACGATTACTAAGAGGTGCTTCTGGCCCCGCCGGGGTGGCGTTGTGGTTAGGGCGCTCGCTTACTGTATCCAAGGGTGCGAGATCTTATACCGGCGGCGGCGGCGTCCGCTTTTTGATACGAGGCGAAAAGGAAGGCTCCCTCGTGGATGTCAGGGCACGTTAAAGGGGTAAGGACACCAGATGTTTACACTGTACTTTTTTGATGTCAATAATGCGTGGTGATTCTGTAAGCATTGAGCATGGTGTTAAAAGCCCAAAATCGCAATACATAATTTATTATCGTATTATTAGTACGCGGCAGTTTCGGTTCGAAGTTGCTAGGTTTTTACTTGACGCCAAAAAGCCCACGTGACATTGAAATGTCACGTGGGCTAAAAACTCGTGACGTCAACAAGAAGGCGTGTCGTGTCGTCTTCTGTGTTTGCAGTGTGACTCCGTCATATGCTCTCATGGAGGAGTCACACTACGGAAACAGTCGGTCAACTGATCCGTAAATATCATGCTTGCGTCGTTTTGGCGATCCTGTGATGCCACGCCAACACGAACTATTCGGAAACATGCCGCTGCCGCCTGCGAACAGTTGTTGTCAACTCGCTCTCCGACAACAATTGTTGCTCGTAGGAGTGCCGATGTCGGCCGCTCGCTTCGCTACAATTTTGCCCAAATTCCTACGTTATGCGAGCGGCTGTGAAAAATTAAAAAGGGGGAGAGCGTGCGTAAATGCTCGCAAGTATATAGTTTGAATCGCACTGATCGAGGCACCGCTTTCGTGCGCCGTTTTGAGCGCCGCTTAATGTATGCGAATCTGGTGGTTGCTGAGAGAAAATTCACAAATTTTTATCGGATGAAAACAGTCATTGAGAATAGTTTTGGCAACAGTGAACTAAAATTGACAATTGCTTACATCGCAGAACGTGCGTACAATCACCACGAAGCGTCGGTGTGACTCCGGTGCGCCGAGCAATGGTGCAAGCTGCCTGGAAACTTGCGGAGAGCAAATTAGGCCGATTAAGGACAGTCGCCATGCACACGTTTTACCGAGCTTATTTTGTTATGTGATAGGCTGCCTGTAGTAAAGCGGTGATGGAAGACGAATACAACGTTGAGTCGCTGACCGTGCCGTCTGGCGAAACTGTCTAGGCCCATAGGGCAGGCAGAGAGCAGCGCAGTTCGTCGCCTGGCGCACCCGCGGGAGGCACCGTTGCCGAAGGCTCCGCACTTGTGCAGACATGCTACTGTTGCACGAGTATATCAGCAGTCCTGATAACATTCTTTTGTGGTACAATTAGGCCAAGGAGCGCTACAATGTCTCTCTGCTGCGCCGCCGGCCACTCCGGTCTCGGCTGCGGCGACCGACAAACGCCGTCCGCCGACCATTGCCGGGCCGTCGGCGGCACCCTTCGCAAATTTTAGTGCATGAATATTGCCCTGAAGCATAATTTTGGCTACACTGAGCCGTGGTGCTGTCGGTGTGCTAGAACTAGAACGCTGCCATGCGGAGTGCAATAGCACAGCCGAAACGAGCTGACCAGTAGCATCGTCTCTTACGTCAGAAAACTGTGCGATGACGTTACAAATACTTGATCATGGTTTTTTCAGTGAACCTATGTCACAGCCAATGCGCTAGCGATGGGTCCAGAATGCGGGGGCGAGCATTTCCACAAACTAAGAAAAAAAAAAGAATTGAAATATTTTCTACTCCTCTCTTGAGTCTAATACTTGATTGTAATGGTCTTCAAACACAAAGGAAGCGCGTGTCAAGCTTTGCACAACCTTGTAATTTCGTGTCTCTACCCCTCTAAATAACCCAGGTGGTCAAAATTTGCGGAACGCTCCTCTACGGCGTCTCTCTCATATCTTCAGTACCTTCGCGGCGTTACACCGCATAAACCAAAGAAAACCCACCTTTAATAAACTATGTTTGCAACTTTAGCTGAGTAACAATATGGTGATGCAAGGATACCACTGAATTACCCTAACGCACACGCAAATGCTTGCCTGGCGCAAAGAACCACATAAAAGGAATTTAAAATCCTAGTGACTGGAGAGTTCCTGTCCCGGATGTTTTACAGCCTGACACACCAGTTTTGTTTATTTGAATCGGACCTATATAACGATCACCAGTGAAATTGTCGCGAATATCTCGATGAGAAATTTCTGTCACATTTGAGCCGTAGCGCTTTGTGCTGCTTGTCTTTCACCGACTGTAGGTCCTTTCAGTCGTGTAATGAGTGCCAGAATGCTTTCTACCATTCTCTTCTGCTTCGCTTGAAGTTTCGCGTTGACGATAACAGAAATGGACACAGCATGTGCGTACAAAAAGTTTAACTCTGTCCCGTTGTCGATTTAATGCGCTCATTTAGCCATGGCTCAATCTTAGCGCATTACTATGACCGTTGATTATCAAATGTACCAACATTCTGGTAAAAATATATGCGCGATTATTTTACTCTACGTGCACGTGTGTTGGCTGGAGTGACTATGTATTATATTGTTAGTGCACGAAGAAGAGGAAGTGCGGGGCAAGCGCGTGGATATGGGATGAGGGAGAAGAGAAGGACAATGAGGTTGGTGGTGTGCCTGCGTGACTCTTGTAATTTCTGTTCCTTTCATTCAATTCTGGAATCTTAAATTTTAAGTTTTTGTTTAGATGATTATTGAGTTATTACACTAATTGAGTACCTGTAATACATTTTGCAGTCCACACTGAACCGTGGTGTCAAATACCAAGAAGAAGAAGACTCTGTGTGTCTCCTTAGTGCCATCATCCTATACCGTTACATTTTGGTGGCAGCGGTCATACATGGCAGTAATTTAATTACTGTAATGAAATTATTGCAATTTAAATACTTTTTCTCGTAACTGGCAGTGTAATGAATTACATTTCTGGTCTGGTAATTTCGTGATGTAAAGAAATAATTTAGGGCAGTACTTTTGCCTTAAAAGTAATTAATTCCTTTCGAAATTACTCTTACTAAAATGCACCTTTGCCCTTTGTGTAGGCGCAAGAACGTAAGCCCGGTGAGGCCCCTCGAAAGGAAGAACAAAGCGCGGCAGGATTGGGCCAGCGTAAAGGATCAGCAAGAAGGGACGGAAATGTGTAGAACTGCGCGTCTGAGACTGCCGAGGGGGCGCAGGACGAAGTTCAAAGCTAGTCAGGAGCGCTCAGTGGCACTCCATAGGTTGCGTTGGCTGAGGGCGGTCTGGCGCCTGGTTACACTCATCCCCACGGGGCGAACGGAGGAGAGAGCAGACAGTAGTTCATGACCCGAACATTACCGGACGGAAGCTGCCGAGGTCGAGGAGCTGGAATGAACAAGTTTATTTTCGATATATATCTGCCGAGGTCGATTCTTGGTACCACCGAAACAATACAGAACCGATCGGCGGCTTCAAACAGTGGAGACAGCTCTGGGAAGTAAAGGCGCTGATAGAGTTCGCCGCTCGTTTCTGTCATGAGCACAAGGAAAGTGACAAGAATTTAACCATGCTTCTGTTCTCAATGTATTTTTTTTTTGTTGCCCCTGTCTTATTTTTCTCGTGGTGCGTGGTGGGAAACTAGAGGAGGGAATAGTTGTCTGGGACGGAATTTGGCGGAACCACGAAAGGAAGTGTGCGTCGAGGCTACTGGAGAGTGCATGGTTGCAGTTTCGCTCACGCAGTTTTATTTTGATGCATGAAAATTAGAAAGTAATTTGAGAGTAATTGTATTACTCTTCGCAAGTAATGTGATTACTTTTTGGGATCAGTAATTGGTCATGTAATTTAATAACTTTCGAGCGATATGTTTGGAGAATAATTGGTAATGTAATTTATTCCCCTTGAAAAGTAATTTTGCCATGTATGGCAGCGGTGGGATGTTGCCAGGCACAAGCTCCTAGAGCCAAGCTCCCGACGTGGCGGACGAGCAGCGTACACTACTAGCCGATAACGCCGAAGACGCGGTGATTGACGTCACTAGGACCAGGCACTCGGAGGGGCTTGGTGCTTCTCACCATCTGGACACTAGAGTCACTTTCCAGTGACTCTACTGGACGCTGGTGCTCAACGCCCCTTGGCGCTACTCTTCCAGCAGCTCACGCTTCGGAGGCCCGACTGGCTGCCCAAAATGGGGCGATAGCAGCCCTCCGGCGCGACGTTCGATGCCTAGTGCCGACTAACCTGAACATAGCAGGTCGGCGCCTTTGGGCATCTCTGCGGCTGTCCCCGACCAAGTGGCCCACTTACGGACGCAGCTGGCCGAGCGGGGGCGCGACCTGGAGGCTGAGCGCCAGCGCACCCTCTCTTACGCCGCCAAGGTGAAGGAGTTAAGGCGGGAGCTGGATCAGCAGCTGAGCAAGGTCCAGCAACCGGAGAAAAGTTTAATGGTCCAGGAGGCGCAACTGCAGCCGGTACACCAGCAGGAGGTGATGCTGCAGCAGGCATGGGACGTGGTGCATGAACGGGAGCGTTCTCAAGAGGAGGAGTTGGAGCACTCCCATCCTGCTGCGCGAGCGGTAGGAGGCGGAGGCTCGCCTGGCTCAGGCCCAGGGACAGGCTGAGACCCCGGAGGCTGTGGCGCACAACTGCGGCAGCAGCTAGACCAGGAGGCTCAGAAAGTGACTGCTCAACGCTATGCATCCAAGGCCAAAGTTAATGAACTGAGAAAGGTGCACCAGATGGAGCTTGAGGCGGAGCGCACGGAGTACCGGCGACACCTGGACGTTCTGGAGCAGCGCTGCGAGGCGAAGGCGAAGTTGCATACCTGCCTGTCCGAGGCCGTCGAGACTGACAGCCCGGAAGTAAGCAAGCTATCACGGAAGAAGGCGGAGGCCGAGGGGGCCAAACAGCGGCTTGCTATCGAGCAGCTGTATCGCGAGTTGTACAAATAACGGACCGGGAATGACGAACTGTACAGCAAAAACAGGGAGGTCGAAGGGGCCGTGCAGGCATACAAAAGAAAAGCCGAAGCCCAAGCCAAGAAGTTGAGCGTGGAGCTGGTGACACTCAAGACCAGGAAGGTGAAGGAAATCCAGAGCCTGGAAGAGAGGTTGTTGGCCGAGTGTCAGCGGAAGGAGCGGGAGCAGCTGGAGCGTTGGTTACCTGCGGTCAAGGTTGGTGGTGGTCTGGCCCACTAAGAGTGGCTGGTGTGCTTTGAGAGCGAGATGCGAGAAAGGCTCAAGAAGCAACAGCTGCAGCACGGTATAGGCGACCACATAGCACAGGAGAGCGACGGTTCCTCCACCGTAGATGTGGAGCGCCCGCCGCAGCTCACCGTGACCAACACTCTACTGGACAAAGATGTGTTTGCAGAGCGAAGCGTCGAAAAAAGCGAGGTGCTCAAGCTGAAGGCTGAAATAGCTGTTTTCGTTTCCGCCCTCGTGGTTGCAGGGTAGGCCTCATGCGAAAACACAGACCAGGCGCCTGCTGGAGATACCGGGCAGACAGAACCAATTCTGAACGTACAAAAATCCAAGCTTTCGCCTGAGCAAAAAGAGCCCTCGGAAATGGAAGGAGTCGGCGGAGAAACCAAGGGCGAGATCAAGAATGATGAGGGCAGCAGCGGTGAGGCCAAGCAAGGAGATGAGTCCGCGAATGTGGAAACCAAGGCTGATGACTGCTCGTCGAGCAAGGAGGAGGAAAAGGAGGAGAGGACCAGCTGAAGGGGCAGACATAGCGTCCACGCTGACCGAGGAGGAAATTGCGGGCATGGGGATCATCGTCCAGCGGAACTTCTTCAATGTCAAATCGTCCAACTTCGACCAGGTGATCAACCAGGTCATCAACCTCGCGCACTGGTGTGTGCACTGCGTGAAGTTCGAACTTGAATACGCACGCGCCTGAAGTGAGGGGCCAATGCCGTGGGACTGCATTACTTAATACTGGTGTGTGCACCGGCCGGTCTCCACGGGCTTCGTCTGGACACTGTACTTTCCCTTCCCCCCAATGGGAATCACTCGAAGGTCAGCCATCATCGAAGCGGCAGCTTCTGACACCGGCTGCACCTTCCAAGAGTTAAAAAATAGGCACATTCCCGAACGGTAAGCTTGGTCAAGGCCTAGATTTGAACAAGTACTACTGGGAGAACGTAGTTACCCAGGTAGCACCGAAATATTCGAGCAATGTTACATTTCTGTTTCAGTCGAGCATTATTTTGATGTTGTCCTTTTCTTATGTTCTAGCAATGTTACATATAAAGGTTGTTATAATGTTTCGAAAAACATTGAAACATTATGAATCTAACAAATATGCATCATAAATGTAACGTTCGTGAAAATGTGGAGCAACCTTGCACGAGTATGTAGGCCCGTCACTCGTGATGGTACACAGCTTGCACAGTTTGCCAATGCCACAATACAGCCCAACACCTACACTCACCACTGAACAAATATTATAGAGTCAAGTTTTTATATCCATTGTCGATGGGTGTTCCATGAGTTATAGTGGCAAATGAATAATACTAAAAAATTTGTAATAAAATATTAAAGCAGCGCTTGCATTGTACGGTGGGCTTTAGCTCAAAGCTTTAGTTGCTAAGAAGTTTTATTGAAAAAAAAACATGGTTACTGGAAGAAAAAGAGCAAAAGTGCTGGGATTTAGTGCTGGAAATATATATGCTATGTTGCTTTATAGTTGTTATTGAAATATTACTTTAACGTTAAGAACACAATATATATTGAAACAACATTTGTTATAACATTAAAATAATGTTTATGATGCGACATAAAACATTATTATAACATTCAAAAGACCACATTAGTATAATGTCTCTACTGAATGTTCTACTAATGTTGTTTTTGGCAACTTAGATAACAATTTTATAAAATTATTCTAATGTTCAGTGTCACCTCCACTCCACAGACACTGCTGGACCACAGATACGGAACAGAACCAGAGTAAGCAAGGACCTTCAAGTAGCAGCAACGAACGAGACGATCGAAGGGCCACTCGCGAGCAACTGATCTGCTACCGGTGTCGGCACAGTCGTGCACCACAGAGTTGGATGTCGAGATGCCGTCGCCTAGCTTTGCCAGCTTGGGATTGGGATTCCACCTTAAAGCTACTGAATGCGCAGAACGAGCGCTATCACCAAGCGCTCAAAGCGCTTTGCCGGCTGGAATGCAACGTTAACACTTTTGAAGCACTGCTAAGAAACTTAAAGTTGCTGCAGTCGTCCACGCTTTCTGATCACGTAAACCAGCAGGCTGGTATCGAAAATCGGAATCATCGGATAGCTCTTCTGCGGGAAAGCGTTGGTGAAGCACTACTATAAGTGAAGTTAGAGGACTCGGAAAAGCACCGAAAAGAGGAGCTGGAAACGTCCCAGCAGGAACTAGATCGGCAAGTCATGGTAGTTCACAAGCGCATCAGGGATGTGAATTCGTAGCACGATAGAGTTAACGAAGAATTGGCTCTGGCTGAACGTCTGCGGCACACCGTCCAGGACGAACGCGACGGGTCTCGAGAAGACACAGCCAACGTGTGCGACAAGTACCGCGGAGCTACGAAGTCGATGGAAGAGAGTCTGCTTGGATTGAAGAAGGAACTCGACGTTAAGAGAAACAAAGCCGAACACTGGGCAACACGATGCACGCCGGACACTGATCACGAACACATGCAACTTTTGCGAAAGCGCGAATACGGCTATAGTGCGATGAGCAGAATGTACAGCACTTTCTCTCCTCCCTCCCACGCGAGAGGTACCGAGTCCTTTCTCGGCGTGGACCCGCCTTTCCTCCCCGCTTGACGAGAATGTATCTTTGGTAGCAGTCAGTGACCGAGCAGAGGGGCCAGGAGCGGCGCAAATGACTCAGTTAAAATCATAATTTGTTTTGCAAATAAGTTAATTCTATGTATGTGCCGTCTCATATATTTAGCACAATTGTTATTTCAAACGTGAGAACGAAACATATCAAGATCTTGGATAAAATTATCATCCTGAAATTATTTATGTCTGTATCATCGCACTGCAAATATGGCATGACGGGCTGGGCCGGGCTGGGCTCAGGCCGTGTTACAGTCGGGCGGGCCGGGCTCAGGTCTCTTGCGTCGGGCTCAGGCTGGGCTCGGGCTTAAAATTTCGGCCCATGCACACCACTATCACGCGCAGCACTGGAACGTTAAAATCCACGTTATGTGGATACAGTCGGTACAGTGGAACGCATGAAACAGACGCAGATTTACTCTCCCAAGGTCTGCTTGCACAGCACGCCACTCAACGGCGTTCTCGGCAGGCTTTCTGCCCGCTGCGGTCACCGAGGTTCAGGTGGCGACACGTGTTCGCATGCGTGTGCCCGGCTCCTCGGTTGGCTTCACGGAATATCACGAACATTTTCGTGGGCTGGTTCTAACTTGCATCGAATCAAATCATCAAATCTTCTTAATCAAAGCAACATGGTAAGTTTAGGGCTAATTCTTTTTTCACACTTCGGAAAAAGAAAAATTATACCGAGGCGTTACCGCGCTTTCACCTCTGCAGCGCAACTCTCGTGCCAATTCTGTAAGCGCCGCAGAAGGATTTGAGGTACCTGTGATACTGTAGCGCACCTGTCCTGCCTTGAGTGCAATACTGCACAGCACGACATATAAAACAAAGCGGAAAGTGACAGTCTTAATATGAACAGTAGCGCATTAATGGACTATCTTATGCCTGATACATGCAGCTCCTCAATAACCAATCTCTGGTGTTTCAACAATCTTTGTGCACGAGCACAGCTGTCTGTTAGCAACTTTTTTTCCCGGTCCCTTCGGGGCAGCAGTTGTAATAACCGCCGATAAACGCCGCGCACCTGAATGCACGAAATCAGAAGTTTGAGTAGAAAAATCACCCTTCTTGGCAGTGAATCATGAAGTTGCGGCCAATTTTGGAGGTGGCACTAGCTACACTCTAAGCGCGGTAACATTGGGGGTAACCTTTGTAAAGGCGCACATTTTCACATCGAAGTATACCTATAATTTAAAGGTTACACAATGTAACCTTCCCACTTTAACCCGTTGTAAGAGTTACAAACGGTAAAGGCTACTTCTTTTTATGCATAGGTTACGCAGCTTTTTTAGCGCTGTAACCTTTACAAAGGTATACACCATCGAGTTAGGCATAGGTTACATGCCTCAAAATGTGTAACATTTGTACGCCACAATGGCTGGCCTAAATATGGCAAAACATTTATTGCAACTTGCGGAAGGTGATAAAAATACAGAGGTCTGCTGGATTTCGATTTAAATAGAAATAAATTGGCCAAATAAGAGAACGGTTTAGAATGGTGAAAAATGACAAACATCGGTTTGATAGTCAAATTGTTCATGGACTCCAACATGTTCACGACTAGAGGAAATACATAACAACAATCATCCAAAATATTGTGTACATTAAAGAAAAACGAAGGAGTGTAACATATGCAGGTATGTTCAAGGCAATACTTTTGCAAACGTTTTGCAATCAATCAATTTAAACATCTTGACTAAACAGCCCGCTGACATACGTGTACCTAAGAGCTTTTTCAGAGGTACTTAACATCAACAAATTCAGCACAACTTCCCTAGATTACGTAAACAAAAGCCATTCGTGACTCCTCCAGTCACTTTATTAACAAAGATGCACAATGACATGAGCAATAACTTGTAACATTAACAGTGCAATAACCTCGACAACACTCCCATAAGTACATCAACTTGTGTTCATATACTTCAACATATTAGAAAGTGAACAATTGAAAAACATTTCTTTCTAGAAAATTAGAACACATTATTCTTTTTCAAGAGCATAAACAGGCTCTTAAGTCGGTTAGTCAGTAGTCCACGTGGCAGTACTGTGCCGAGCAGGGCAATCTTCAGCAGCAGGAGAAGTATGGCGGAAAATTCCGGCAGATAGTCGAGGGTTTTCATGTAATACATCACCAAGCAGAAGGTGAGGGTACGAGGTTGCCGTTGCTGATCGAGATCACTTCTTTACTACTTCCAGCGTAAACGCAAGTGTGTTCAGCACAGGTATATACATGAGGTGCAATCACCTGCAACTCTTCAGGCAGTGGGATCTGTGTAATGTTAAATTAGATTCAGTGAGCAACAATTCATACTTAAAGCATGGCTGATATTCTCACCAGAGTGAAACGTATATGGTACAAAGAGAACACGAGACGGCCTGGCGGGCACTCCCGAGGTCTAAGCTTTCGTTGCTTTTTTTTTTTTCCTTCCAACCTGTAAACTAGCGAGAATGCGACAGTTAAGCTAGCAAAGGTTGGAAAGTTGCTATAGTCACACAACTTGAGGAAGCTCGCCGAGCTCGTGTATAAGGCTATTCGTGCAACTGAGGCGTCAGATGTGAAATAAGAGCCTAGTAAAACAGTCTGCCTCGAAGCGATCAGATGCAGCCACATCTCCCGTGGCTTTCACGAGGCTTCAAATTTAACACTCAAGTAGAGCTATAACGGTTTTCATTAAACAGTATCGTGCTCGCTAAAACAATTTTCTGCGTCTTCAAGTGCTTGTTTTGCGTTTGTTTCAGGCATTTGTGTATTCAACCCACTCAACCATTCAAGCAAATGCTGTTAAGTATGCTGTTGCACTTCATAAATTCCACTCTCTTACTGTAAACCCCCTAGGCAGGATGCGAAGTAAAACGCACGAAGGAATCAATTCGCAAGAAGCGTGAAATTTCGTCACGGTATAAAGTGTCACTGCATGCCGTCCGTTCTACACTGAAACATCAGTAGGCTGTCTGACATATCGCATATTCCACAGACAACCACACATTCATTATTTTTTAGATGTGCATGGCTGCAGCGCAGTACGCTTACGGCGAAAAGGTCTGTTGACAAAGAGTGAAAAGACGTGCAAAGTCGCCGAAATTTAATCGAAACAGAGGTACAGCCGCGCATTTTAAGCGTGCTCATCTCAAAGTATAAGAAAACGTACATGTAACCAACGCGCCCACACGCATGCGAACGGGCAAAACTATAGCGCTGAATTACCAATCTTTACTGTTCATAGATTGTACCCAACGACCCGAGCCACCAACCGAACCAATATCACAGATAACTAGACTCATCAACACAAACTCTCGCGTGATAAGTCAATCATGTACTAGTAGAAAGCTATTGAACCTGATTTAGGTACGAAATGCAGTTACAGAACGAACTTTACAAATGAGCAAAGAAAATACACGTTTTGATAAGCAACGAATAAACGAAGACTACGTCAGTCATTACTGTGTTTTAGATGAAAAAGGAGCCACTTACCTAAATCCATAATTCTGCCCTGAGCGATTGAACAGTTGCTGCAGCAGTCAAAATTAATCATGCTAGCTGCGAAGCCGTACGACGAGCAATGACGTAGCACTGACAGCCACATAACCTTTGTAACCCATATTCTCGAAGCAACTGGAAAAAATTTTGCTTAAGCGTCTAGAACGCTTCTCTAACAGACACTCCCTTATCGATGACGCTCAGTTTGGTTTCCGCCCGGGCTTATCAACTGAGTCTGCTTTGCTTACACAAAAAGAACTAATTTTAAAAAAATATAGAAGACAAGCTACTAACTTTAGGTATATTTATTGATTTTAGTAAAGCTTTTGACTGCATTAATCACAATATTCTAGAAGATAAGCTGCGTAGATATGGAGTCAGAGCAAATGCTTTGCAGCTAATTGCATCATACCTCAACAAACGCGAACAATGTGTTAGCATTAATGGCTTGTGCTCCTCCTTTGAACATATAAAATGTGGTGTTCCGCAAGGTAGTATATCAGGCCCTTTTCTATTTAATGTATATAATAATGACCTTGCGAAAATTACAGACGTGACGAAATTTATAATTTACGCCGATGACGCCAGCCTGTTTTTTTTCAGCAGATCTTCATATTAATTACTGGCTACTGGAAATGCAATTTTAGAAAAATTGCTACATTGGTCTAATCTTAACTCCTTACACGTGAACACCAAAAAATCTAAAGCAATAATATTTCGTCCTGTAAACCGCATAACACTCACATCTCTGTCGCTAACCCTCGGAGTCTATAACGTTGAAATCGTAAAGAAGCATAAAATTCTAGGAATAATTTTTGACGAGCATCTTTAGTGGTCCGACCATATTCAACACATCACTCGTAATTTAGCAAAAACTGTAGATGTGCTGTGTCGATGTCGTGATATGCTGCCAATGGAAATGAAGAAAATGATATACCATGCATTATTTCACTCACAAATCAACTATTGCCATTTCGCCTGGGGAACCGCTGCCCGTACACGTATAAACCAACTTCTTCGTATGCAAAAAAAAGAAAGCGATTCGTATTATTTCATCTGCAGATTACCTAGCACATGCACCACCATTATTTGTTCAACATAATATTCCACCAGTGAACAAAATACTGCAATATAACGTTTTGCTTCTAATGAAATCTAAGGCTTCGCACCGGAGTAACTTCCTTCGCAAATTAGCATCCTTAAACAAACAGACCAACCTAGAGATACACGCCAAAAACTCAAAGGACACTTCCTCAGCTACGTACTAATTATGGGAAACAAATGATGAAGTTGTTAATACCGGCTACATTGAATGCAAATGAATGGTGGCATGAAAATACCGGTCTCAAGAAGAACATATTGTTGAGGAATTTCCTGAAATATATCATAAATAATAATAGTTTTTTCTCTTGTGTATCTAGTGATTTGTTTTCCTGCCGTGCTTCCGTTTGCTGTCTGTGTTATCTCAGAAATAATGTATGCTTACAAGCGTAGTTTGTTTTCGTCCTCATGTATTCTGCGAGAGCTGAGTGGTAGTGTGTTCTGGATTTTTATATTTGATATTTGCCTGTCTGTATCTGTTTCTTCTTTTTTTATTACTTGTTCCATTGTTCCCACTTTCAAATTCTATCTGTTGGTGAAAATTGTTCACATGTTTATATTTTTGTATTTATTGACCATGGAAGTTTCTTATTTATTTATGTTCCGTCAACACCTATGAATGCTGTATGCTGTATGTTGCCCTGAAGAAGGCTCCGGGCCCAGTCAAGGTACTTTGTAAGTAGCTTTTTGCCAGGGGGCCTTTTTCTCTCTGAGAGAAATAAAGTACGCTTTGAAATTGAAAATTGAAATTGAAATAATGGTTCGTTGCAGCTGCCGAGACGTACACCTCACATGTCTCTTTCAGTTTAGCGACATTGGCGATATTGTAGTACGTACACAGGCCCAAAGACTTCTATATCACCCCAGACAATGCACACAAGAAACGCCACCAGCAAAAGGCGTGGTTCATGAGAACATTGAAGCACTCCAACTGACGGCGCAAATGGCGAAGCAGCCACCACGTCGTAACATTCGGGCTTCCCCGCCGTCTAGACCCACGCGTGCAACGTAGCCAACCGTTCGGCAAATGACGCCGCTTTTAAAAAAAGTAGGTCACGCGCCGTGCGTGTGCGCATGCGTGTCTCTATGGGCATATATCCCGTCTTGTTGGCACAGAGGTTACCAAGCTGCTCATAGGTTACTGTGCAAAGGTTACTTGGCACTAATTTCACGGTAACCTTTGAAATGCTTGAAAGTAGGCCGTTAGTTGTAACCTTTAGTCTGTACAAAAATAAAAAAACATGACCAAAACATGAAAACTGGCGACTTGTAACCTTTGCTACATAGGTTACTGACGTCTAAACGTTACATTATAGGTTACTGTATACCCCCTGGCGCCGCCACCGTACGCCGGCGACTTCCTCAGCACTCTTAGGAATATGTTTCTTCAACCCGATTCAAAATCCTGGAGAGGAATCCTCTTTAATCCGTAGCAAACAATGAACCCGAGTTCCCATAGCCGGTGCGTCCCATTATAACGAGCCTGTTGCACATGCGTATTGTTGTGAACAATTTACACGTCCTATGGAGTGGAATTCTCTTTAATCCGGAGCGAACCCTGGACCCGAGTTGCCATAGTCGGTGCGTCCCATTATAACGAGCTTGTGGCACATGCGTATTGTTGTGAACAATTTACACATCGTTCTAAAGTAGTTTCGCCTGTGATAATGCCCTGAGGGCGAGGTAGGTATATTTTAATTATGCAACTGTAAAGTTCGGCACTTAAGAATTATTTCTGCTTCCACCATGGAACCTCGTTTAGAATTGTTTCACCGAACAAGTTTCACTAAAGAGCAGCACAGCCGTATTTACTTATTTTTTATATTTGTTCCTACGAGAAATCAAGCGAAATTCTTTGCTGTTCGACACCTTGCCATTCATGCTGTACGTCAGTACGCCTAATGCTAAACTAATTTTACGCGGATAGCATGAAATAGATAGTTGGCATTAAAACTTCACGAACCTGAATATCCCTAACGCGTTGCCCTCTTATTTACACAAAAAAGTGTTAACGAGAGGGCACATCCTAAATCGTCCTCAAGGAGTGCACCCTCGACAAAGTCAAACTGCTCACAGACGTTTTTCGTATGAAACCCGGCGTGCAGATAATATCTGTTAAATTGGGTACTTCTCAGGCCGCGTTGTGCAGGTACAGACAAAGGTAAGGAAACGCGCTACGGCCTTCCAAGAATCTTCGCGCGTTGCCTCAAGTGAAATTGCTAGCTATAATAAGCGTTCTGGTACACACTATAGTGTGCTTTCTAATAAATTATTTTAAATAAACAATCTACCTTGATTTACAATAGGGAAGGCGTGGAAGGACTTAAAATGGGAAAGGATGAATGCTGCGTTTACTTGTGTAAGCACCTGTAACAGCGACTGTCGGACCCTCACTAAAGGCTCACCTGAAATGCCGATCATCGCTCCTGCGCTCTACAACATAGTGATACATGAACTTCGCAGACGATAGCTATTTGATGCAATTCCGAGTACCAGCAGCGAGCAGAGCATCCTACAAGGCGGCATGAAATTACTTACCCCAACACTTTCAGTAACAGGGATCATCTTGCATCTCGCGATAGACTGAGCCCTTACAGCGATGAACGAACGCGGTGAAACGAAAGCAAACGACCTACGATAATTCATGTAGACTTGTACTCCAACTACATTTTTTTTTCCAAAAATAGGTGCCTCATAAATGCTTGATTTCAACCACGAAGATGACGGCTCCTCTGATGCCCAGATGAGCAGAATAATGCCCTAAATATCACATCTCCGCGGGCTGACAACAAATCATCCGGAAAAATAGGGAATTTTAAGGAGAACTGAATGAGACCTGGCCTGCGGCTTACTCCATAATCTTCTACAGTACCCATTCAAGCACTGCAACACCATCCCCACCAGACAATTCACACACCCTATATGAAGATATTCAGCTTCAACCGAGGATGATGACCTTAGTGTCGAAACAATGAACACCAACTTCAGAAATATTGTTACTGAGTGCGCGGTGGAAGTAAGGAGACGAAAGATTTGATTGAGGAACACCAAAGTCTGAATGCTTTCAATCCAACCGATAGGATAGAACTGGCAGAGATATCAAAGGTAATCAGTAAGCGTTAAGTGGCCGACATAAGGAAGTATAACATGAGGAAAGTTTAGCACGCTCTAAAGAACGAGGACAGCCTTAAAGCGGTGAAGAGAAAATTAGGCATAGGCAAAAATCAGATGTATGCGCTAAGGGACCGGGCAATGCCATCCCGAATATTGACAGGATAGTCAAAGTAGCCGAGAAGTTCTATACTGACCTATAAGTAGCCGAAGTAGTCAGGACATTAATGAGATAGGCAGTAGTGAAAAACAGTCAGACGTTGCGCCAGTGACGAAGGACGAGGTTAAGAAAGCTTTAGAAACTATGAAAGGGAGAAAGTAGCTGGGTAGGATCAGGTAACTACCGAGTTATTGAAGGACGGGGAATATTGTGCTAGAAAAACTGGCCACACTGTACATCGACGGTACCAGATTCATGGAAGAACGCTAACATTATCTTAATTCATAAGAAAGGGGACGCTAAGGACCTAAAACATTGCAGGCCAATCAGCTTACTATCTGTTATTAATAAGGTGCTGACTAAGGTAATTGCTAATAGAATCAGGACAATCCTAGACTTAATTCAGGCGAAAGATCAAGCAGGTTTTCGGAAAGGGTGCTCTTCTATCAGATGTCCACATAATATATCCACAGATATCCACACCATCAACCAGGTGATAGAAAAATGCTCATAATGCAATCAGCCTTTATACGTAACATTTATTGATTAGGAAAAAGCATTTGACTCGGTAGAAACCTCGACAGTCATAGAGGCATTGAGAAATCATTGTGTAGACGAGCCGTATGTGAAAGTATTGGAAGATATCTATAGTTGCTACAGTTCTACATAAAGAAAGTAACAAAATATTCTCATAAAAAAAGGTGTTAGGCAAGGAGACATGATCTCCGCAGTACTATTCACAGCTTGCATAGAGGAAGTATTCAGAGACTTGGAATGGAAGCAGCGGACTCTGTCACCACACGGCTTAAACATGAGCGGAGGGGTATGTTGCGGGACCTTGTCCCGACATTACTCCTCCGAATCCTTCCGGCCTTTCTCGCTCTGCCCAAGTTCTCACTCCCAAGGCGCGAGCCGGTGCAGCGTACACACCGGACATCCTGAGTTCATGACGCCGAACCAGGATTGGCTGTCCCAACTGCTCTGCTGACTCCGTTGACCTGCAGCACTTGATCTGGACCTGTCCTGCCAAGACGAGCCTCCACGCCCGCTACACATTTGATCACCACATTCGGACATACGAAGACTGGACAGCCCCAAGTACCGACGCCAAGCGCAAGCTTAGTGCCCTGCTAGACTTCATGTCGGAGTCTGGCGCCTTCAACCTCACCTTACCCATCCCCTTTCGCTATAGGTCTCAGGTCATACTTACGAATGAAGATTTATGAATGAATGAATGAATGCCGCACTCGCTCAAATGATGTATGTGATGGCGTATTCACCGAGGTTCATGAAGGAGCGGCGCAGATGAAACCATGAAGACTACGACGTTTGTTGCACCGCTCGAGAGAGTGTTGCTGTTTTACACGAGGCGTGATGAGTTGTGGCAATAGCATAGTGCTCTCGTGCATCGGCCAGGGAACGCAGCCACGGCAATGCTTATTTTCACAAATATTTTTTTCCCAGAATTTTGTTGCAACGGAAGTTTCGTGGTACGCTCTGTTGCTATGCGATGGATTCGTGCCGTTGCCATGGCGACCGCCATCGTTTTCATGTTGCGGAATAACCAGACCTCGACACCCATGAGCAGTAGAACCAGCTTGCTAAAAGTAAAATATTGTTAAGGCGCTGCTATTAGCGTTGGATAACACTTCCCAAGCGCGCAAATGCTTTCTTTTATTTTAGTTTGCCCTGCGCTTGCATCGAGTAGTTAAGGTTTTCATGGAACACCAATGGGGCTCTTATTTTTCAGTAAATTGCAAAAAACTGCTGAGCATATACTGATAACGCATTTTGTGATGTGTCAGAAAAAAAATCATTCATTTACTAACGTCCCAGTGCAAAATGCGCCTGTAGATAATTTGTGCGTATTTAAATTTAAAAAAAAAAAACTCTGTCAGCAGCACTACTTTCAACGGAATCCTTGCTTTCGCGCCTTATTGAGCTATGTACGCGCCTTCATGTCCTTTGTATGGAAGCTGCTGAGTGAGTGTAGCGGGAGCTAAGTTACGGCGCTATTAGATAGGGCAGATGGTCCCATATACCGGATGCGCGTATTTCTCTGGATGAGATCTGCCGAATGATCCTGCCGTAGCCGAAACATGATCGCGCGCAATGCTTTTCTGCAGCCCGTTCGTTGTCGCTGTATTAGACATCCGCGCTAGAACTTGTGTTCGTGCCACCAAATTGACGCGCCCTAAACTGTACCGTTGGTTACAGCTTATTTTTGTAAAAGAAAGAGCAAGTGAGAACTAGTAACGGTTAAAAAAAATATTTGAATTTCTGGCACGTTATTGCTAAAAAAAGTTGCCGATTGCTTAATAAATTGGAGAAAAATGTAATCCATTACAATTAATCAATTACCTGTAAAGCATCACGTACGCACATAAGCTCTGCAAATGAATAAAGGCACTCAAGCAAGAAACACGTTCTGTCCTCCAGTCCGGAAAGAATGCAGTGACTAAGTGCTAAGATAAGTCTACGTCATATGGACACACATTATTCACGTGCTGCAGTCTGGAGGATGGACAGTGTATGTTGCATGATGTGGATATCTGAGAAACGGTAGATGTCCTGAGGGTTTTAGACGGCCTTCAAAGGCAGATTTCAGCAAACAAGTCTGGACAAGATAGATAGCGGCGCAAAAGTTTAAACAAAGCGACGAAGGCGGCTTTTCCGTGGATTGAGCCCAGGGATGAGGAAGATGAGAAGTGGACGGAGGAGTTGGAGGCGTATCGACGTTAATGATGATAGTAATAACATAAGTAGAAGTGTTTACTGCACAACTTTCATGCGACTCCACATAATGCAGGCCTACCAAAGCCAGCGTGAGGCTTGCTGAACTGTGATAAAAAATAAAACCAATTCAATACAGTCAAACATAGCCATTGAGAGTCTTACGTAGATAAAACATAAAAGGAAACGATGCAAGGTGCTCTTCAAGAGATAATATCACAACACAGCTTTATAGAACTAATAATAATAATAATAATAATAATAATAATAATAATAATAATAATAATAATAATAATAATAATAATAATAATAATAATAATAATAATAATAATAATAATAATAATAATAATAATAATAATAATGATAATAATAATCATAATACAATCTGTTCTTATTCAAAGCGATGGGAGAATGGTGGGAAAACTGGAAGAGAAGCTCGAAAAATATGCATAGGCAGCGCAAAGCCACGTGTACGACAGAAATGTAAGTGAACTTAAACAGGTTCAGGAAATAAACCAGAAACCAATCAATGAAAGTATACGGCATCAAATTTCCGGCATGCATTTTTAATCAAAAAAAGGTTAGTGTTTTTGGCATGCTGGGCACAGCTGTCTGTTGATCGAGTAAAATTTACGTCTACTCTGGAGGCGTAGCAGTGAGATGGTGCACCGTTGAATGAAGTAGTCTATTTATTTTGAGATATCGTTCCATGTCCTACGTGCATCTGAGGGCTGTGAGGTTGTTCGTCGCCGCCATACGTCGTTTGCTAGCCGAGCGCATCTCACCGTATTCCACGCTTAGGGCAGCTACTTAGTTAGCAAGGACATCGGAAACGATGCATGAGTGCAAAGAAAAGCAGTCATGTTACCAATGCAGCGACGGTTAAGCGGCAGTTCCATCACTGTCATACCAGATAGATCACGCGATGCGCTGCCCTCTCGCCCATACAGGTTATACCTTCCAGTAACACTGCAACTTACCTTTTGCGAATTAGCAGCAGCTTGCATTTATATTCAACGGGTTTTCGTTTACCCGCTGTGCTCTTTTCATCGGAGGTAGCATTTCTCACTGCCAGCTATAAGCTCTTTACCAGTAACTAACGACCATTTGTACATCATTAACTGGTAAAATGAATGTTGAAGGTTAAAGAAAGGCCGAAAAGACCTACTTTTCACTACACGTGAATAACAGATTGTGTAAAACCATCTAATTTACCCGCAGGAAATAATGGTAAAAAAGAAAAGTCGAAACCAGTGCTCCTAAAAGAAAACCGGAAAAGTTCGCCGGGTTTGCAAAAAAAGTCTGGGTGAATCAGTAGTTTCACCAAACCCTGACCAATTCCCCACTACGGGCATGTGCCATGCATGCCCTCTGGGGGAAGAAAAAGAATTGTAAAAACAAAAGTCCGACACGTAAAAGTAACCCGACGTGCACGCACTTTCCAAGAGACGCTGAATTGAAGAAAAATTGGCAGGCGGCCTACACAATGGCTGCGGCAATCCTGCGTCGGCAGTACGATTTTAATTTTTGTCCGTTGAAATTCAGTTTTAATGTTTCACTTTTAACTGTGTTCTTTGCATCTGTGCATCTGGGTTCCTCGTGCCGCTGGAACTCGCCGTTGCCTTCGCTGTACTTAAGAATCTTGTTGCTGCCTCCTCCGTTTTGCAGCCCCTTCTTCAACCTGCTCGAAATGTTTGATCCTTGGCGCCTTTTAATGCAAAAGCACCCATCCGCTCACCAGCACCGACAAATAATCTTGTCCGAACTTGTTCGTGCCGCCGTTCTGATTGGTTAAGCCGATTTGTAAGATCACAACCACGTGGCATCCCGAGAATAATTCAAGCCAAGTCCGGAATAACGGCTCAAACGCGCATCTCCCGGAAGGGTGTTTCAAATTCGGCAGCCGAATGAGAAAATGATGGAGTCTACGACTGAACGTTGACTGATCATGACCTCTTTTAGTGCTTTCATTCCAAAAAGGAGAAAAAAAGAAAGCATCGAGGAGGAATGTAGTTGGTCGGGTTCGAACTGAGTACTCGGGTTCAGTAGCTGAGCATCTCAATCAACGAGCCAGTTGTTTTTTAAACAAGGTATTTATTACACTGAAACAATGCCCTAGGTACATGGGCTATGTACAAATGATTTAGAAAAGAGCATCAAATCAACACGATACTCAATAGGGTACATCAAGTCAACAAAACTCTAAACAAGAGGCAATCTAGAGCACATCACTAATAGTGAGCGCCACTCCGCATCAAAGCCAGCCTGTGCATAGTCCCTTTAAATTGACAATCATCCTACAGGAGTGGTTTTTTGTAGAAACAGCTCATTCACAACTTCTGCCCATCATGCGTGTTTTCCAGAAGCTGTGTAACCCATTTAGAAAGAACATGTCTAAATGCTTATCAACAAATGTCAATGCAGTGTGATATCGAAGAGAATGAAGTGTCAAATCGTCTTTTTTTCAATGTCCGTTGCAAAATATCCCAGAACAATATTGCATATTTACAATGGGTGAAACAGTGCTCAATGATTTCCGGAGAATCGCTAAGGCGGCAATTTACTGTAGACACAAAAATGCCCTTTTTCCCTAATCATGTTTTACCAGGCAGGGTCTAAGTGTGTTACTTAGAAAGTCTTCGTACATGGCGAGAGCGGCATTTTCCGTACTCTTTTGAGTACATCATGTCCCGGTAAACCAAAATACACATAAAGGTACGTGGGTGGAGAAAAGAGCACGGAATAAAATCTTTGTACAAACGCTTCCGCGATACAGAAAACAGGAACTCTGGGGAAGAAACAAACAAGTAGGAATCGATGAAATAAATACACCTCATTCATTACACCCTATAAGCATGGATGACCAGAAGCGTTAGAAGATACAAGAGTATTTGGTAAAACATCAACTAGATTAAACCGGTGGCATCCGATAGTACGTGCATTTTTGCAACTGAGTCACCGGTTTACTTTTTTTTTTCCTTTTTTTCTATATGTACAGTCGTGAGCAAAAGTGGTATACAACAGTCGGCCAGTAACAGAGCTCGGGAAAACTTAGGGAAAACTGCATCGAAATGCCATCTAGCGACAGCGTAAGGAACAGCGACATCGACACATGCATCTGGCTAAAATGGGGCACCGCCACTATAGAGGGTTCACAAAAATACGCCTGGCAACCATGAGCGGCACGCTGATTCGGCTCTGGCAGCCATGTTTTGTTCGCTCCATCCGTTCGCTTTGGTTCGCTTCGTGTCCGTCCGTCAGCGCCCGCCGTTCTGTCCACGCTTTTCATGTTGTAACCTACAGTGTGCTGTGCTTGGACCTCTCTCTGTCCCTGGCGGTGTTATTTATCGAAGCCAAGAAGCGTATTTTGACAGCCGAGGCGTAGCGGTTACAAACTGCTCTACGAGTCGTGCAAGGGCCCCTCGTCGATCCGTATCCAGGTACAGTATCTAGAGTTTTGTAATGTGCAGATTTTTTTTTTGTCTGTGTGACTTTGCTATTTACTTTAACGACTATAAGAGACGATCGCGAGTTTGCTTGGTCTGCGCATCAGCGTCGTTCATCCCACTGCTACCAGTGGGATACTTGTTGGTGAAATGAGCGAGGATGCAATTTGTTTTAAGGTGAAAGAATCGTGCGTAATTTGACGTAAGTCAGAATGGCGCTGTAAGGCCGCAGTGAAAAGCGACTCGCACGTGGAGTCGCGCTGGCGGTCGATCCCCCCACACGCCGAGGCAAAGGAGCGAGCGCTGTTTTTTTTTTTTTTTTCCTCCTTGTCACCCCTTTTCTTGGGCGCGGGCTCGCGGGAGGCCTGGTTTGTTTCATCCTTTCGCCCCGAGGCGTCGCCAAGACGCGAACGCAGCCGGGATCAACAGCGGCACGCTTCTGCGAACCAGCTTACGGTCAAGGGCGACAATAGGCGCGACACTTGCCCCCCCCCCTGAAATAGGCAATCAGCCCAGCGTTCTCCCGCTGTGCCCGGGACATTCCGAGCGACGGCGACTGTACACTGCTCTGAGACAGTGCCCCCCACCCCCTTTTCCTCGAACGGGACGGCTGAGTGACCTCGTCTCGTGATCCCCCGCGGCGTTTCTTTCACAAAGGCGCAGCTGCAAGGTCGCGTCGCAAACACGCTGAGGAGTGGAGGCAAAGACAGGCGCCGTGTGAGAGGGTTTGGGGACCGGCGAGTGGAAAGAGTGTGTGTTTTGAATGTTGTATTTTTATTTGAAGTAATTAAGGACCTGGGTCCGAGATTATTCCCAACCCAGGGGGGTTGTGGCATGTTTTTGAATAATTTGATTGGCTGTTTTATTTTCGGGGTGGATCACCGAAGGTGACCGCCCTCGGGCCTTTGTTGATGTTTGTCATCAAAAAGCGGTCCTCGGACCATGTTTGTCAGTCAAGATTGAGGCTCCGTGCTTAGCTCGTATTTACAGTCCCTAGGCTTTAACCGAGATGCTCGGTAGAAAAGTAAGGGCTTGTAGTGACTTCTCTGTGTGAGAGTCTATTTTTGTCTTAAGTTGCAGTTATCTGTGTGACTTGTTACTGTAACTGTTTGCCAATGTAAATAATATTTTTCATCTGTAAATATATATCTCCTCCTGACCATCATCAGATCATCGTCTACTGTTCTCGTCTTCTGCTTCTGTACCTGCCGAACAACGAACATAACATCACTGGCGCAGCACGTTAGGGTTCGGCAACCAGCGACCACGAGCATCACCCAGAGCACCCAGGCCCTGGGAACCCACTAGGCAACAAGCGTCCGCACGTCCAGCCAGAAGCAGCAAGGTGATCCAGGCCCCGAACCAGAGGCAGCGTTCTGGGGAAGGACTCCGACGAGGCTGCGGCACCAAGGGACGGAGGCCCCAACTGGCGACACCAGCACGGGTAAGCGGGATTTCTTGCGCTTTGTTGAAGTGGCTATGGCTCAAGTGTAAAGTAGCGTATGGTTTTAACACGGAGCATGATGGCGAGCGTAGGCGAGAGAGAGACAGGGGGAAATATAACAGATGGCAGCGAGCAGTCGCAGCAAGCGACAACTCAGCCTGTAGCAGGAGCGCTACGCGAAGTAGCGGAGATGTCGGTATCCGATGCGGTTGCAATTCGCCGCATGGAACTAGATTTTGAGCTGGAGAAATTGAAAATTCTTTCACAGGAACGCCTAGAGTTATAGAAACTTGGGCTAGATCCAGCGGTTGCAATGGCGATAGCGGGAAGCGGGCAGACGTCTGTAAGGTCAGATATTGACGATCAGCGTCGAATGGGGCCCGATCCAGTCTCCCTATGCGCTAAAGTCCTTAAGGGACTGAAGCTGCCGTGTGACGTGGACGTGCCGTTATGGTTCGAGGAAGTCGAGAGAATTTTCACGACGTACAAGGTGCCAAACGAAAGCCGCGTTCACTTAATCATGCCAGCACTAGCTGAGCGTGTCAGGTACCTTCTCCGTAACCTCGGGGACGATGAGTGTGGCAGCTACGAGTCGGTAAAAACAGCAGCTTAACCCCTCAGAATACCTCGAACGCTTTGAGCGCGCGACGAAACGCCGCGATGAAACTTGGGCGTAGTTCACCTCGCGCACTAAGACGTACTTTCAGTACTACCTTCGGTCACGGGACGTAGAAACCAAAGACGACCTGGTATCATTGATCATCGCAGACCGCATAAAGGGTAGCTTGAGCCCTGAGGGCTTAGAGTATGTGCGTCTTCGTGAGGAGGAGAGGTGGCTAAAACCGGATGAAATATCCGACGTTCTCCAAACGTTCGAACAGGCTAAAGGCAAGGGGCGCGCAGCGAAACAAATTGTTGTGTATGCGGAAAAACCGAAGGGACCCCCGCAAGCGGCGAACAATGATAGCAAACGGCCAATTCAGTGTTATGAGTGCCGCGCACCTGGCCACCGAGCCAAGGAATGCCCTCGCGCTTCACAAAACGTGCAGAAGAAGGAGAAACGCGCTCGAGCTCAGAAAGTAGCTGTAGCCAACGTAGAGGCATGCGAAACACCGGCGTCAGTAACCTTCCAGACAACCCTAGTAACAGAGATGAAAACGCCCCAGTCATTCGACGAGGTACGCAAATCGAAGCTACAGCAGGTGGAGATTGAGTGCGCAGGGATACCGGCGACAGCTATAATTGATACCGGTAGCGAGATAACCGTCGTTAGGGAAGGCCTCGTGCCAAGTATATGTCGGGAGCCATCCGGCTCAATAAAGCTAGTTTCGGCTTTTGGGGAGACGGTTAACGCGAAACTGGTCACTCTTGCGGTAAGCATCAGGCGACCCACCGCACACATTACAGGGCCCGAGGCAGTAGACATTGTATGCGCGCTTTCGGATAAGCTGGCGGAGGGAGTGGATTGTTTGCTCTCCAGGGAGGATTGGGAACTGCTTTCGGAGATAGACAGTCGCTACGAGGCACTTGTTATGAATAAGGCCTGCCCTCTGTCTGAAGCAGTTAACGCGTCTGTCACCATGGTGGAGCGGAGCGCAAAGCTGAGCTCTACATCACACGAGGAGCAAGCGGCGGGGCCTGAGGCAGACAAACTAATGAGTGGTGAGCAGGGTGTGGCGACGGAACAGCCCTCTGAAGTAGATCTGGAAGAAAGCGAGAAGGAAGATGTAATCTCGATCCAGGATGACGCGGACGCAGCCCTAAAACAGCGCCAGGTATTCAGATCCGACCAAGTGTCAGACGAAACCTTAAAGAAAGCGTGGGCTGACGCAAAGGTAGGGAAGGCAGGCATGTTTGTTTCAGACGGTTTGTTGTATCACTGGGACTCGATCTCCGGTAGCAAAGTGAAGCAGCTTGTGCTCCCCCTTAGCAGGCGTGAAGAGGTACTCTGCCTTGCGCATGAGTCCCTTTGGGGAGGCCATTTGGGGCCGCGGAAGACAAAGACCAGAATTAAGTACAGCTTTTTCTGGCCAGGCTTAGAAGGGGACGTAACGCGACACTGCAGGACATGTCACGGCTGTCAAGTCCGCTCAGACAGGCGAATTAAAGATAGGGTTCCAATCACACCTCTCCAGACCCGACCATCCGTTTCAGGTCGTAAATGTCGATATAATCGGGCCGCTCGATGTTCCGTCGAGCAGGGTTCATAGGTACGCTCTCTGCCTCGTTGACTTGTGCACGCAGTGGCCGGAGGTAGTCTGTTTGCGATCCCTAACCGCTAGGGCAACATGCGACGCCTTGCTTACGATTTTCAGCCGCACAGGCATACCTGAGGTAGTCTGTTCAGATCAGGGAACGAACTTCACGGCGCAGCTGACGCGTGAGATGTTCGCAAGACTGGGATGCGCACCGCGTTTTTCGACTCCTGAGCATCCGGAGAGCAACGGGACAGTGGAAAGGTGGAACCGCGTTTTGAAGAACATGTTGTTCCATGTTATTGAGAAAGATCCCAAGAACTGGCATAGACTGGTCCCGTTCGTTCTCTGGGCGTACAGGGAAGTCCCCCATGACACTACAGGCGTGGCGCCGTTCCGGCTCTTATTCGGCAGAAACCCTATCGGACCGCTAGCAATTCGGCAGCGAACATGGACAGGCCAGCAACCCCTCCCGAACACACTCAGGGAAGAACCCGCGAAGTATTTGCGCCAGCTACGCGAGCAGCTAGAAGTAGCAGCAGAAGTAACGGGTTTGACGTCGAGCGCACGTCAGGGAAGTTACGCGCAGGCGTATAACAGGCGCGCACGGAGCAAGACGTTTGTCGTCGGAGACCAGGTATTGCTCGTTGACACAGACCCTGGCAGTAAAATGGCCCCCAAATGGCTCGGTCCATTCGTCGTAACTGCGCAAGAGAGGCAGAACTCGTACAGAATCGACAAGGGAAAAAAGGCTACAGCGATAGTGCATGCGAACAGGCTGCGACCCTACTACGCACGTGTCAGCCATGTCGGAGTAGTTTTCGAGGAAGACGAGGAGTTTGGTGAAATCGAGTACACCCCTCGGTCTGGGCTTGAGAGATGTGGTGGTTGTCTGATAGATGCGGAGATACTCGCACACCTACCTACTCAGGACCGCCTAGAGATCTCGGAGGTGTTTGCCGCTTACGCTGATTTGTTCAGCGAAACGCCGGGAGTCGCACGAGTTGGGGCACATAAGATAGAGCTGCACGAAGGCCACCAGCTCAAACGCACTTTCCCATATCGCGTGCCGGAGTTATTAAGGAGTGAGGTGAGCCGCCAGGTAAACGAGTTGCTAGACCTCGGGCTGGTGTATCCGGTGGAAAGCGAGTGCGCCCATCCCGTTGTATGCGTGGGTAAGAAGGATGGATCGGTGCGCATGTGTGTTGACTATCGCGCTTTAAACGCAGCGACGCGCACGGATGTCTTTCCAATATCACCCCCTAAAGAGCTCATCATGAGGGTGGGCCGCGCTAGGCATATCACTCTTATCGACTTGCGACGCGGATACTGGCAGGTGCCGGTAGCTCCGGAGAGCCAACATCTGACCGCCTTCGTAACTCACGAGGGACAATATGCTTGGCGCGTCATGCCGTTCGGGCTAAAGAACGCCGCGGCCCCCTTTCAGCGGATAATGAACACCCTCCTCTCGAAACATCAGGCTTATGCGGCCGCATACCTCGATGACATCGCCATTTTCTCTTCCTCGTGGACTGAACACTTGCGGCACTTAGAAATAATTTTTGATTTGTTGCGCGACGCCAAGCTTAAAGTGAGCCGAGAAAAGTGTCAGGTCGCACAGGCCCACATTAAGTACCTAGGACACATAGTGGGAGGCGGAACCCACGGGCCCGACCCAGAAAAGATATCGGCCATTCGTGGGCTCGTGCCCCCCGCAACAAAGAGACAGCTACGGAGTCTGCTAGGCTTATGTGGTTACTACCGCGATTACGTTGAAGGATACGCCGAGGTGGCCGCACCACTCACGTCTTTGACGAGGCGAGGTGTACCTAACACGATTCCGTGGAGCCAGGAAGCGCAAAACGCGCTCGACAGGCTCAAGTCAGCTCTGTGCGAAGCTGCATCGCTGAACACCCCCGACATTAAAAGGCCATATTGGCTGTTCACCGACGCGTCCGACGTTGCAGCGGGGGCTTGTTTGGCGCAGATGGGAGACGAGGGACGGGAAAGGCCGATAGCGTTTGCCAGCCACCGATTCACGCCAACGCAGACCCGCTGGTCTACGATCGAGCGGGAAGCATTCGCCATTATCTGGGCACTAAAGAAATTTGATCATTGGGTGTACGGGGCAGAAATTAACGTGGTATCTGACCACAACCCCCTCTCCTATCTTACTACTAGTACGCCTCATGGGGCAAAACTCGCGCGATGGGCGCTGGCCTTACAGCCCTACAATGTGACGGTGACCCACAGGAAAGGGCCAAGCAATGGTAACGCCGACGCGTTAACCCGTGTTCCCAATGTGACTTGGGGCGTAGAGCAAGCACACGCTTGAGCCATGGCCTTTCGACGACGCGTGAATGTTCCCGCGTACCCGGTGCAGTGTGTGATGTGACCGGTGGAGTGCACGTGAACTTGACGTGAGGACATCCAATTGCTCGCGCGCGGAACTTTCACGAACACTGTCCGGTCCGCCAATGCGAATGTGTGATCTGTTTTGTGTTTTACCCATCTTGTGTCGCGAGTTTCATTTGGTGTTCCATTCACGTGCGAAGTGTCTTACATGTTTTGTTTTCTTCGCGGGTTGTTGCGGCCTTTGTTGTATTAGGCTGAAATGACCGGATTCCAAGCTCATTTACCCTCTTGGGAGGGGCGTGTAAGGCCGCAGTGAAAAGCGACTCGCACGTGGAGTCGCGCTGGCGGTCGATCCCCCCACACGCTGAGGCAAAGGAGCGAGCGCTGTTTTTTTTTTTCCTCCTTGTCACCCCTTTTCTTGGGCGCGGGCTCGCGGGGCGCGCGGGAGGCCTGGTTTGTTTCATCATTTCGCCCCGAGGCGTCGCCAAGACGCGAACGCAGCCGGGATCAACAGTGGCACGCTTCTGCGAACCAGCTTACGGTCAGCAGAGGGCAATAGGCGCGACACTTGACCCCCCCCCCCCCGAAGTAGGCAATCAGCCCAGCGTTCTCCCGCTGTGCCCGGGACATTCCGAGCGACGGCGACTGTACACTGCTCTGAGACAGTGCCCCCCACCCCCTTTTCCTCGAACGGGACGGCTGAGTGACCTCGTCTCGTGATCCCCCGCGGCGTTTCTTTCACAAAGGAGCAGCTGCAAGGTCGCGTCGCAAACACGCTGAGGAGTGGAGGCAAAGACAGGCGCCGTGTGAGAGGGTTTGGGGACCGGCGAGTGGAAAGAGTATGTGTTTTGAATTTTGTATTTTTATTTGAAGTAATTAAGGACCTGGGTCCGAGATTATTCCCAACGCAGGGGGGTTGTGGCATGTTATTGAATAATTTGATTGGCTGCTTTATTTTCGGGGCGGATCACCGAAGGTGGCCGCCCTCGGGCCTTTGTTGATGTTTGTCATCAAAAAGCGGTCCTCGGACCATGTTTGTCAGTTAAGATTGAGGCTCCGTGCTTAGCACGTATTTACAGTCCCTAGGCTTTAACCGAGATGCTCGGTAGAAAAGTAAGGGCTTGTAGTGAATTCTCTGTGTGAGAGTCTATTTTTGTCTGAAGTGGCAGTTGTCTGTGTGACTTGTTACTGTAACTGTTTGCCAATGTAAATAATATTTTTCATCTGTAAATATATATCTCCTCCTGACCATCATCAGATCATCGTCTACTGTTCTCGTCTTCTGCTTCTGTACCTGCCGAACAACGAACATAACATCACTGGCGCTTAGCACTTTCCTGCCTATGCCGTTGATGCAGTTATTGGCGCGGGTCTCGGAAATAATCGGGGGCTGCGTAAAAAGAAAAAAAAAAGAAAAATGTGTCATGGTAATTTCTGCTTCCAGTGAGTGAAGATTGGTGTGCAATAGGCGATGATGAGATAATAAATGATTTGTAATTAATTAACCAATTGATGAAATAAAGCAACAAAAAAGAAAAAATGGAAATTGAGGGTTTAAAGGTGACAAAATGCTCAGAAGGAAAACCCAGTACTTGGTGATGCTAATGAGGAAAATTTAGAATGTGTAATTGATTAATTGAAATTACTGAATGTGTTCAAAGGTGTCAAATTGCTCAGAATGGAAAGGGGATTTTTGCTGACCCTGAGTATTGGTGTATAAAAATATAAAACATTAAAAAGAATAAAGAAACAAATAATCGAAATACAAAATCAATAAAAGCTAAACATTCAAAAAGGGACGAAAGAAAACGTGTGTGTGTGTGTGTGTGTGAGAGAGAGAGAGAGAGAGAGAGACGCTATCGCGTCATACCCTTAACGGCGGAGCTTAAGTGTCCACCTAATGTTTTATAACAGCATTATATAATATAAATCCGACTTTATGAACACAGCCAGTTGCACCAAGCACTGACACTTCGCAGTATAATGTGAGTTGACTTTTCAGATTTCTTTTCGTTTCAGCTGAGTTCCTCTTCCTCCGAGTTCCTCGAAGCTTCCCATGTGTCACGAAATCGGCGCACATCTTTATCAAGTCGGCGCAGCGCGAGGCCCGTGCGGCGCCGCATGGAGAGAAAAGCCTCCTCCCTCGCGCGAGAGAGCGCGTAGCATTGTACGCGTCGCCGTCACCCTCTTTCTCATCACCCGGCGATGAAGCTGACTCATCAGTCTGGCATATGCTAGAAATCTCCAGAATTTTCAACGGGTCGTGGCCAATGACGACGCGCGGCTCGACGGGAGGAGAAGGGAGCGCTCTAACCAGCGAAGCTAAGTGTGTGTGCGCGCTAGCTTTGGCGCGGGTTAACAGACAGACGCGGCGCGCCCTATTCAAAGAGACCGCACAGCTCGTGCAGTCAGTCAGTGTTTGCGACGTGTTCGCCGGTGCTTCGGCTGGAGTCCCGGCGATCACCCGCTGCTGGCAAGCCCACGGACCTACAAGGGAGCGGCGTTCGTCTCGTATGGCGGCCACATCGTGACTCTTAAGGCGTCGGACTGCAACAGTGCCCGGTGAACAATTTGGTGTTTGTTTATGTAACTCTCTCGTGTTTGATCTGTTGTAAAGCCTATGTGTTATTGAATCATTCTGTAGTTGCATGCTTAGCGTTTGTATTCTGTGAACCTCTCGTCTGTGCATTTCAAGTGATCTTGAGTATTCCTTTGTATCGTCTCTTGCTGTGCATAGATTGTGTTTTGTTTGTTACTTCTGACTCCGATCCTTACTCTGGCTTGAACCGGCGACAGCTGGGCACCAAACGGCCACCCCCTTCTGTCACTACAAGGTAGTTGAATTCCGGCTGAGCTTGCCACTGTAGCGATCGTGGAGAACCACGCATCCCTCCGAAGCGCCGCGCGCCGCGGAGGATGAAGGGGACAAAAGTATTCCTTCTCTTCCGGGGTTGAGTAACCCAAACGGGTTGCTCGGTAGCGCCGCGTTTCCCTCTTCCCTCGCCGGGCGCAGGAGCGCACCGCTAGGCGTCGCAGACGCGACGCTCATTGGCCGAAAAAGGACAAAGGGCAAGATGCGCCGAGATCGGCGGGAACCGGCTACCGCCGAGGAGAGACGACAGCGAGCCGCGACAACGGAAGGACGCAAGGTAAATACCTCCCCGCTATACTTCTTTGTTGTCGCCATCTTGCCCTTCGAAGTGTCAGGCCCCATCCAAAAGGATAGGGTCTCCAGCAAGACCTTCACCAGCGTTCTTTTTGGGAAGACCCAATAAACATCTGGTTCCGGGCAAAGTCCTGTTCTGTGTTGTGTCGTATTTTGCATTACTACTTTGCGGCCGTGAGAACGGCTGCACGTGGTGTGTGATCGCGGGAGCTCTGTGTTTGCGGCCTAGACCTCAGAAGAGGCTCGACGGCTTAGTAAGAACCCCCACAACTGGCGCCCCAACGTGGTTCTCTCGTGCAGAAGCACTTGAGCTACTCGCTCCCGCCGGACACAATGCCAGACCAGCAGAGTAATCTGCCTGATCTGATGTGGCTCGCAGAGCTCAGCCCCGGGTACAGGGAAAGCCCGGCCCACGGCTCGCTCGCCGCCAGCGCGACTCTACAGACGGGACAATTCGCCGCTGCAGGAGCAGCCAGCGAAACACGACGCCCGCAGGCAGATTCCGGCAGACGCCGCGAAATGCAACCCTCAAGAGTTGGCGCGCCCCTGCACTACGCGCGAACGGATTGGGGAGAAGCGCCAGGCACGCCATGTCCGCCCTCGCAGCTACCAAACGGCAGCACAGGGGCCGCGCCAACCCCGCCGACGATCTCGCCACTCGTCGCGGCACCCGAGAGCGAGGCAGCGGCAAACGCCGGAAACCTCGCAGGAGTCCTCGCCAGCGCATTCCAGCAAGCGCTGCAGTCCTTGCAACCCACCCCGCGGATCGGAACACCGATCCCAACGTACAGCGGCTACGGCGATCAAATGAGCGCCAACAGCTTTCTCCTGGCGCTTGACCAGTACGGCCAAGTCAACGGCTGCAGCGAGACCCACATGCTGCGAAGGGTGATACCAGTGGCACTGGTTGACCAAGCCGCTCGGTGGCACCGTTTGGTAGGTCACACAGCGAGCACTATGGCTGAATTCCGCAGTATGTTTAGGGAGGAATTCCTTCCTCACGACTACCAGCAGCGAATGCGGCGAGAATTGGAACTCCGAACCCAAGCTCCCGACGAGTCGCTCGTCGAATACGTCAGGGCGATGCAGGAGCTTTACGATTACGCCGATCCCAACGCTTCGAACACGGAGCAAGTGGAACGAGTAATCCGACAGAGCCACCCCACCTTTGCTCTTTACCTGCGGGGAAGTCGCTGCAGGAACCTGAATGAGCTTGCCGTGGAAGCGCGTCGGGTGCAAGCCGAAATTTCAGCTGCCCGTGCGTATCGGCCCCCGCCACCCCCATCGGATTGTCTGGAGCCCAGCTGCGCCTGGAATGGCAGTGCGCGTTCAAGGAGTGAAAACGCTCGAACGTCACGTGTTTCAGGTGAGGGCGCTTTCCCGGAAATCTCGGATCGCGCTCTTGATCCCTACTCAAATGGGCCGAGGATCATCGAAGCTGTGCGAGAGGTAAAGTGGTCAACCTCACGCCGACCGCCCGACAGAGATTACCAAACACGGTCAAACGATCGAGCGCTGGTGACGCGTGCGGACGGGCAGCGTAGCATGGTGGTGGCACCGGCTCAACAAGCTCTCACGGACGGCCGTACGCGAGAGCACCCTCGTCTGCCTAGAGCCCGGAATCCCGGGCCATGCTTCTCTTGTGGCCAAGTTGGTCACTTGGCTCGTGCCTGCCCTGCGAGTCAGGGAAACGAGGTAGGCCGCCGGTAGCAGCGCCGGCGGCCGAAGCTGATCCGAGCGACGGAGCGGCAATAGTGGCACCCTCACTTCTCAGGATCGGAACACCGACCACTACCAGGGCTCCGTTCATAGACCTTGCGATAGCAGGGACTACGTTCCGAGCACTGCTTGACACTGGTGCTAGCACTTCTCTAATCGGAGACGAAGTCGTTTCCCGCCTTCGACAGAGAGGCATTCGGGTGCGAAAACGCAGCCTGCCCCTCCAGTTGGCGAGCGGAGAAGTATGCTCCGGCGGTGATGTGCGCCTCGTCGCGCGTTGGAATCAGCGCACCCGGCGACAGCGTTTCATTCATCTGGCTGGACTCACGGTACCAGTTATTCTCGGCCGAGATTTCTTGTCCCGTACGGGAATCGTGGTTGATATCGGCAATGGTGGCTATCGGGAAAGCCCGTTCGCGCCACTCAAGCCGTTCGTCACAGCACCGACCACGACGGCCGAAAGGACAGCTTCCGAGGTGGAAAGGAGGAAAACCTCCCGAGGAAGCGGCGCTCCCCCTCAGCCGCTGAATACAGCAGCTGCGGCCCGTCCCCATGCCTTGCGCGTGGGCGCGGAAGAGCGTTTACGGGGTCTGCTGGCAAACGCCGGCAACCTGACAGACCATGAGCGCGGCCGCGTCTTTTCGTTGTTAGGAAACTTCGAAGAGATGTTCACGGACCGCCCCGGCTGTACCAAGCTTGTACAGCACCGCATCGAGACAGGAGACGCGCAGCCTTGGAAATCCAACCCGAGACCGGTCAGCCCCGCCAAAAGGCAGGCGATTGACGCGGCGCTGCAAGAACTGATCGATGCAGGCATTGTTCGCCGCTCATCAAGCCCCTGGGGATTCCCAGTGGTGCTGGTCCCCAAAAAGGACGGTAGCTCACGGCTGTGCGTGGACTACAGGCGACTGAAT
This sequence comes from Amblyomma maculatum, assembly GCF_055883805.1. Classification (NCBI taxonomy): domain Eukaryota; kingdom Metazoa; phylum Arthropoda; class Arachnida; order Ixodida; family Ixodidae; genus Amblyomma; species Amblyomma maculatum. The sequence goes on along the minus strand of NC_139344.1, from coordinate 159,404,205 downwards.
GCGGTCACACAAAAGGATGCATACCCCTTCCCGAGCGTGGACGACATTGTTTCGAACCTCGGCGGAGCGCGGTATTTTTCTACTCTGGACGCTAGCAAAGGCTATCTCCAAGTAGAGATGCGACCAGGCGACGAGTGTAAAACGGCGTTCACCTGCCACAGGGGTCTCTACGAATTCGTTAGGATGCCCTTCGGTCTGTCCGGAAGTCCGAGCACCTTTCAGCGGCTGATCGACCGTGTACTGGGAGACGCCAAATGGCATCACGCTCTCGCCTACCTGGACGACATCGTCATCTACTCCCGCACATTCGAGGAACACCTCCGAGACGTTCTGGGAAAACTCAGAACAGCAGGTCTCACGCTGAACCCCGCTAAAGCACAGCTGTGCAGGGCTGAAGTCAGTTTGCTCGGCTACCGCGTTCAGCGAGGAAAAGTAGCCCCGGACCCTGACAAACTTCGCGCTATCCTGGAATTCCCGGTGCCGAATGATGTAAAGGCCGTGCGCCGTTTTCTCGGCATGGTGGGCTACTATCGCCAATTCATTCCCAACTGCATCCGCCTGCAAACCCCTCTAACAAAATTGTTAAGGAAGGCAGCCCCGTGGGAATGGGGAGAGGAACAGCAGGCGAGTTTTCGTCAGCTCTCGCAAGCCATCGCCGATACTGCGTCACTGAAACTCCCCGACCTAAATAGGCCCTTTTTGATCCAGACAGATGCCTGTGATTTCGGAGTGGGCGCAGTGCTTCTCCAAAAGGAGGACGAGAAATTGCGCCCCGTGGCGTTCGCCAGCTGCGCGCTGACACCGGCGGAGCGCAACTACTCAGTGACGGAGAAGGAATGCCTCGCTATCATCTTCGCGCTCCGAAAATTCGAGATGTACGTGGAAGGTACAAGGTTCACGGTCGAAACCGATCACATGGCCTTGACATGGCTGACCCGCTTACGCGAGCCGAGCGGGAGGCTCGCGCGCTGGGCACTGACGCTACAGCGCTTCGATTTCGAGGTGCGCTACCGGAAAGGTGCCACAAACGTGGTTGCGGACGCGCTGTCGCGCGCGCCGGTGAATGACCCGTCCCCAGCCGCGGGAGAGGAGGCGCGGCAACTTCCCCGCTCGTCGGGAAAGGAGGGCCGAAAGGAGAAATTCCTGCCTCCGGAGCACGCGCATCTCGTGACAGCGAAAACGCCGATCGAGATTGCGTTCAGCAGGGAAGAGCTTATCAAAGCCCAACAGGAAGACTCGTATTGTCGTGAGATGGTCGCCAGTCTGCGTGAAGAGACGGACCAATCGACACCGCTGGTCGAAGAGCGCCCAGAATCCGCGGAGAACGCGGTAGGCGCGAGCTCTAGTGCAGCTGGTATTGCTGCGAGTGAGCTGGAGAGCTTCCTGTTGGACGCTGATGGAGCTTTGCTGAAATACGTGCCTGGCAAAGAAGACTCAAACGAGTGCTTTAAAGCCGTCATCCCCGGCCAACTGAGGCATGCTGCTTTGCAGCACTACCACGACGTAGACGGTCACGGAAGCGCACCAAAGACATGGAAGAAACTATGTCGGCTCGCTACCTGGCCAGGAATGAAGGCTGATGTATGTAAATACGTACGGACCTGCCACGTCTGCCAAGAAAGGAAGCCGCGAGGTGGAAAACCGCCTGGCCTGCTCCAACCGATTGTGAGCACAAAGCCATGGGAAACTGTGGCGTGCGATCTGATCGGACCGCTGCCGCGCAGCAAAAGAGGGCACAAATTTGTGTTAGTGGTGACATGTCACTTCAGCGGAATCGCTGAACTCTATCCGTTGCGAAACGCCACAACGAAGGAAATCCTGACGAAGCTCTCAGGATTGTTCTGTCGCTACGGGTTTCCGGAGAGGCTGATCACTGACAACGCCTCGTATTTCACGGCGAAGGTTTTTCGTGATACGTGTGCCGCCATGGGCGTACGGCAGCAGCGAACGACGTGTTATCATCCGCAGTCAAATGTGACCGAACGCCGCAATCGCGATGTGAAGCCACTACTCGGGGCATACGCCCGGACGCACAACGACTGGGATGAGCACCTCGACGCGATCACCTTTGCACTGCGAACAAGCGAGAATCGCTCCACAGGTTTCACGCCTGCCTTCCTGATGTTCGGGAGGGAACTAAATACGCCAACTGACACCATTTTGACCAAAAGGCAGGATGCTTCGTCAGGCGAAACGGCAATAGCCGACTACGCGCGGCGCATGCGTGATCGCTTGCAAAAAGCAGTGAGCGAGGCCAGCCAAAATCGCGCTAAAGCAAGGGCTAGCCAGAAGGCTGCCTATGATCGCGCGCATCGGAACGTGGAATTTCAAGTGGGAGACTTCGTTCTAAAGCGTAGCCATGTGCAGAGCGATGCGAGCACGGGGTTCGCAGCTGGCCTTGCGCCTAAATGGATTGGGCCGTTCATAGTTGCTGAGAAGCTCTCGCAGTTGAACTACAGGCTGAAAGATCCGAACACGGGTCGACTCGGCAAGCCGATCCACGTCGGGGAGCTAAAACAGTACTTCCAACGGGAAGTGGCTGGCAGGGCGGCAGCGCCGATTTCGCGAAGACGCGGGAAAAGGTCAGTGCCCCCACCTACCCCCAAAGCTCGCCCATACAATACCCGCTCTAGGCGAAAGCGACCTTGACGGGGTGAGTGGCCTGACAACACCTCGACCGCTCAGACGAGTGGTCAAGGAAGCAACCGGTTGTGAGGAAGCGAGCTGGCTACGGGAGGGTCGTATTTAGCAGTATTGTTGGTATGTCCCCTCGTGCCAAACAAAGGGGGGGGAAGGAAAGGAAAAGCGGATGGTGGCGAAGACGCTACCAAGCTGTTCCCCCTCTCTATCTGCTGCCGTAGGGACCGGGCCAAGTGGCAGGTAACTATTGGTTAGAGGCGTCAAGGGAAACCAATCGGAATCCCGTATTTGTTTCCCAGAGGGCGCGGCAGGGCGGTTCGAAGTCACTCGGAGCAATTCGTTCGGCCGCCACGCCAGTCGGATCCGAAATGCCGTCACAGACAGCTCGCCGCTCGGGTCAGGAATTGAGCCAGGACGGAGCCCGCCTGGTCCGGGCTGACGGAGAGACCGGCGTGACGCAGCAGCAACAGTACCGGCATCTCCGTCGGCCACCGGGGCGCCGGCAGCCACAGCCTCGACTTGGACAGCAGCAGCGGGGCCTTCGGCGGCCGGGGCCGCAGCAACGGGGCCCGCAGCAACGGGGCCCGCAGCAACGGGGCCCGCAGCAACGGGGCCCGCAGCAACGGGGCCCGCAGCAACGGGGCCCGCAGCAACGAGGCCCGCAGCATCAGTGCCCGCGGCCGCAGCGGACGCAGCAGTGCGACCCCCGGCCGCAGTGGCCGCAGCAACAGTGGTCGCAGCAGCAGCAGCCCCTACAACAGGAGCGGCCGCGGTCTCCGCGACGGACTCCAGCGGCGGCGGCTGAAAGGGGACAACAGCAGTTCCGGTCCGTGGCCACCTGGACGAGCCAGGAGGGTGCCGAGCCGCCGCGACCATACGTAAGCGTGGCGGCCTGGGCAAACCAGCTCCAGGTGGCGGCGGACCTCGCCCTGGATCGGGTGCCGCGAGTCTTCCGCGGCCGCACAGTACGGGAAAGCTGGGCGGCGCACCCGACTTCGGGGATGGCCCCCGATCCAGGTGCCGTCTACTGCGGCACGTGCGGCGTGCTACTGGTGCATGAGGATGTGCACAGGGCATCGGCGGTCCACCGGGCCTTCGCGGACCGCTGCGACGCGAGGCAGGAGGCGGAGGCGGTACGAGCCAGGATGGCTCGCGACCCGGAGTTCGCCGCCCTCATACTCCGGGTGGACGTGCCAGGCAACCAGAACCCGGAGTCCCTCCTGCCTCGCCTCGAACCCACGGAGGACCGGCTCGTCATCGACGAGGATGAGATGGCCCTGGAGATGGACCTGCTGGGGGGTTTTTAAAAAGGGAGGCGAGCCCGGACACCCCCCCCCACCCCCGGCCTTCTCATCTGGAAGAAGGCGGCAAGGAAATCGTTGCCGGCCTACCGTCGCCTGAATTCAGGTGACGTTCGGTCTTTAGGGAGGAGGAGTGTAGCGATCGTGGAGAACCACGCATCCCTCCGAAGCGCCGCGCGCCGCGGAGGATGAAGGGGACAAAAGTATTCCTTCTCTTCCGGGGTTGAGTAACCCAAACGGGTTGCTCGGTAGCGCCGCGTTTCCCTCTTGCCTCGCCGGGCGCAGGAGCGCACCGCTAGGCGTCGCAGACGCGACGCTCATTGGCCGAAAAAGGACAAAGGGCAAGATGCGCCGAGATCGGCGGGAACCGGCTACCGCCGAGGAGAGACGACAGCGAGCCGCGACAACGGAAGGACGCAAGGTAAATACCTCCCCTCTATACTTCTTTGTTGTCGCCATCTTGCCCTTCGAGGTGTCAGGCCCCATCCAAAAGGATAGGGTCTCCAGCAAGACCTTCACCAGCGTTCTTTTTGGGAAGACCCAATAAACATCTGGTTCCGGGCAAAGTCCTGTTCTGTGTTGTGTCGTATTTTGCATTACTACTTTGCGGCCGTGAGAACGGCTGCACGTGGTGTGTGATCGCGGGAGCTCTGTGTTTGCGGCCTAGACCTCAGAAGAGGCTCGACGGCTTAATAAGAACCCCCACACCACGAGGGGTCGAGGGCATCTCCTTTGCGACCGGAACTACCCCCCTCTCTCTCAGGGTGTCTGGGAGTGTGCGCACCGTTAAGAGCGCATCGTTAATAATACCTCCTAAATTATTAACGGGTGACATCATGACAGCACTTTCATATGAGGTTAGGGCTTCAAATGTCTGCTATCTGACAGAGGGAATAAACAAGAAATCGGCATATTTACAAAATCAACTGAATTTCAGGTGGCTGTCAATTAGCGAACCATCGAGCGACTCGATAAAACGCACAAAAGTGAAAAGCAAACTTCGTTATTTTATCGGCCGCATTAGCAGATATGAAGGCACAGAATGCAAACCTGAGCGGCGCGCTCTGAACGCAGACCGGACTTCGCATGCATTATCACATGATAACATATTTCGAAACGGGCTGGACGTCTGCATATTACAACACACTAGTGGGGTGTCATCTTCTCCTGCTTTACTAGACGCCGCGGGTTTGGCAGCCGCTTTTGCAGCGTGCTTCGGGCGCACTACACAGCCGTATTGCTCTTTGCACCAAGCACTACAATTTCGTAAGACTGTGAAAAGTAGTTTCGGTAATCATGCCCTTGTCTTAAATCAAATACACAATGGTAAATGCAACCTACGTACAAAAAGGATTCAAAGAACGTATTTGAACTATAGCGTTCGGTAACATGCATTGCTCCTTCTCCCGTGTCCTCCATCGAAGCATAAGCTTATCCTTCAAGTTAACAAGCCTCCATATAGCACGCAAAACAACCTTGCTGTTTTAAATGATAGCACGTTCTGTGAGCTAGCTCCCTGTCAGAGGGACGGGCAGTAAGGCTTTACATGATGCAAGTGACACTTGTACAAAACCGATTAGGATTGCAAACGAGCGGTAGCATACACGCGTATAACTTGTTTCCGTGCTCATCTACGACTGTGCGCTTTCTGCAGAAGGGTACGCAGCAACATGCTGGCATCATTCTGAATAGAGCTTGGTGCTAGCAGCGACTGCTGTGATGTTAAAAAATGAAACAATCGCTTGTGATCATTCCAATGCACCATGCGGTGCAAGCACGGGTTCCACGAAAGCGCACGTTGACAGTGTACTCGATGGGAGGCGCGGGCGAACTGAACAAAAACATGGCCACCACGCACAGTAAGTAAGTAAGTGAGAAGTCCTGATCCCTTTTGACTCAGGGCAGGCGTTTGTCAACGCCACAGGGGAAAGGGATAGTTAAAGGAAAAGAGCAGTACATCACACATTGCGTCACTGTGCACTGAAATATGTCTTTCGTTACACTATTGCACTTTAAAGGCACCGTCGGTCGAACGGCCTCATGAAGCCTCACGAATCCAATCCGGTAGCCACTTTCAGGCCAAAAGCCAAGTCAAGTCACAGCGTCTTTCACTGTCAGTTGCAAACACGTCGCAAAATCAGCCAACACCAGTCGTTGTCGCTGCCGCCGGCGTGATTGCAGGGTCATTGTCCCCTGCTTTGTCCGTGGTGGCACAAAACGTTGGCACTGCGCTGTAGCCGCTGTTGTCGTGCTGCTGTTCCCGAGTGGTTCAGAGCTGCTCTGGCAGGGCGGGACCCGTTTCAGGTTTCCCTGCTAGTATTTCGGAGTGGCTGTTGCCGTTCCCAAAGCTGAAGCCGTGCCTTCGTGGCTTCGGCGTGTGCTGCTCGGGCCTCTTCGGTCTCGCCTGACAGTGCTAAGCATTCGGCCAAGGTGCATGACTGTGGACCCGCAGGAAGAGCTGGACACTGTTGTAAGATGTGTTGGAGGGTCTCTTCCGGTGCTCCGCACAGTCGACACCTTGGATCCACGCCGAATAGCTCGTGCCGGCGTTGATTTGTGAGCAGGACGCCCGTGCGGGCCTGAAATAGAAGGGCGCTGCCTCTGTCACCTCGGTAATATGATGGTGGGGATGGTTGGAGTTTATGCTAGCAGTATAATTCCAGGCTCTGTTTTTTTCCTGCTTCAGTGCGCCATACCGTGGTTTCGGCGTCTCTAATTTTTTTAAAGACCGCCTTGCGCCACTGTGTCTCTGATTTGGTGTCGTGTTTTGAGTTTCTGTTGCATTTATTGTTTAGGGACGTGTATTTTTGAATCCAATCCGTCTTGATGTTTTTGTACCTTAGATGTAGGTACATTCTGCGACTGTAGTTTGTGTTTGCCATAATTCAAGTCGACCAGCGTATTGTAGTTTGGATTTCGCCTCCCTTGCCTCGTATGAGGAACAGCTCATTTCACCGCTCACTGCCGCGGTTGCAGTTGCCAAGCTGCCCCCAAGCAGCCAGCGACCTAGCTCATTTTGGTGCCGCTCCAGGCATTTTGTCGTTTCTCTGGAGTAGGCCAGCACGTCGTCTGCGTACGTTGTCGCTGGTACTGCGATTGCCTTCCACAGCGTACGTCCAACAGTGTAGGGGTTGTATGAGTGTCTGGCCAGGTGCCAGACACGGCCTTTGAGGCGATTTGATTTTTTTACTAGATCGTTTTGATGTTGGTCCAGGAATTTTGGTCGGTCGCTGAGGGTGACGCCGAGGTATTTGTATTCTGATGTTTTTTTGATGGGGTTCTCTTGAAGGGTGAATTCTTCACTGGTGTCATTCGTGTTTATGCCCATCCACTGAGTTTTTTCAGTGTTGAACCTGAACTGGTCGTTTCGTGCTACTCGGGAGCAGATGTCTAGGAGTTGTTGGAGATCAGCCGCTGATTCTGCCAGTAGGACGATATCATCGGCGAAAGCGAGACAGGAAATTTTGGTATATTCTGACTGCTTGTCTGTCGTTATCGTGTGGATTCGCAGCCCTGGTCCCTCTTTGTCTAATGTTTGGAGGAGCTCTGTGATGTAGATATTAAATAGTGTTGGGGACAGTGGGCATCCTTGTTTTAATCCTATCTTTTGTTGGACTCCATTTGATCTCAGCTCCTGGAGTGTGTACACTGCTGTGCATTGTGAGTATAGGTTCTTGAGCAGGTTGATACTTTTTTCTTCTAGTCCTATGTCCCGCAGTTTCTGCCAGAGCCTCGAGAGGAGGACGCCGTCATATGCTTTTTCCATGTCTAGGAAAGCTAGATATAACATAGATTTTGCTTTGTTTTTCATTTCTAGAGCCCGGGTGAGCGTGAATATATGATCGCTCGTCCTACGGTTTCGTCTGAAACCGTTTTGAGATTCTGTGAATATGTTATTTGTTTCACAGAAGTTTTGTAGCCGATAGTTGAGGATTGAGCTGAACAGTTTCTGGACATTGCTCAACACAGATATTGGCCGGTAGGCATCTATCTTCTCGATAGGTTTTCCTTTGCCTTTGTGTATAAGGGTTACTTTTGCTTCTTTCCAGGCAGGTGGAATTTGATTCGATTCGAGGATTTTGTTGAAGTAGTGTTGTAGTCCTGCTCTTGCATTTTTCTTTAGTGCTTTTAGGAATTCGTTGGGGATGTCATCTGTACCTGTTGCCTTTTGGTTTTTAAGGTTACTGATGCATTTTTTAGCTCTCTTGTGGATATTGGGCTTAGCAGACTATGTTCCCTTTGTGTCCTCTTCTTTATAGCAGGAGTTGCATTTGATTCCTCTGGAGTTTTGCTTTCTGCGTTGTCTTGGAGAGCTGTGAAGTGCCACGTTAGGTAGGCTTCTTTCTCTTCTTTGGTATTTAAGACAAGTCCAGAGGTGGTGTTTATGGTAGCTGTTTTAGCATGATACTCCTTTGGTTGCAGGGAGTCAATGTATAGCCAAAACCTTTGACTGAAATGTTTACGTTCTTTTATTACATAGATTTCTTGTTGTTTGAAGGTGGTATCAATCTTTTTAGCTACCAAATGTTTCACTATTTGCTTCTGACTTAGGTAATCTTGCCATGCTTCAGCTTTTGCTGTTTCATCCTTTTCGCTTGTTTGTCGGTGTAGTTTGGATAGCTTTCTGCGTTTGACTATTTCTGCCTTGACTTCCTTGTCAAACCATGGTGTTGGTCGTGTTCGAGTTATCCCTTTCGTCTTACCAAGGGTTGTTTCTGCCACTTGCAGGCATTGTTCTATGAATTCCTCATAGGTTTCGGTGTTTTTTATTTTTTCTTCGAGTTGTGTTGCGAACGCTTCAAGTTTGTCCTGGTCTCTCGTCTTCCAATGTTTGGCTGTGCTTTTTAATGCTTTGTTGTTTTTTGTGCGGGGTTTGCCAATATTTAGGATTATTTCAATTCTATTGTGGTCACTGCCACAGCTTTCAGCCTTGTTTTCATCTATTTTCATTGAAATTATTTGGATGTGCTGGTTGGTGGTCTCGTTGCTGTAGAGAACATAGTCGATGGCTGATTTTTTCTGTCTTTTTCACTAGATGGCGCTAACTTTTGTAAAGCCTCTATTGTCTCGATCTTAGGTAGCTGTTGCAAGATAAAGTTAGGATACAGTTCTCCCAAGCTCCGCCACCGGCGGAGTGTTATATACCTCTTTTACTCACGGCTCTACATAATTACAAAATGTAAAGCACATATACATGTCTACCGTTTGACGGGGCGGCTCCCACACGGCGCCACAAGTAGGGATAATCGGGATAAACTAGGGAGCCTACGGGTGCGTTCCAATTCTTAAATGTCTAGCAAGACTGCTTCGTAGACGTCTACACGTTCGCGTAATGGAACGCGTCTACCTGTCTATGCCTGGCGTCACCTCGAGGCATAAAGGTTGAACTAAAACGTTTGAATAACTATTATAACGTTGTTTTCTTTAAAAATGTACGACAATACAGGTGAAAATCACGTTTTTAACGGTTCATAGATTTTTTGCAGCAATAATTTTGCGTGTTTAATAGCCACAACGCATATCGACTATTACTTGTAGCCATAGATGGGCAAAAGCCCTCATTTTGACTATTACTTGTAGCAGACCATAATGGGCCTCACAGGCCCGCTCACGGCTTGACGGAAGAGAATGTTTGTCCGTTTCTACTTTTTTATTCCTGATGCTGAAGTGTATGGTACATGCTTCTCGGATGTCTCATGCACACAGCTGTAAGCATGAAAATATGCAAAAAACTCTAAACTTGAGAGGATTACGGACGAAAGGTGATAACTGGCTACAGCAAAATAAAAACTCTGTACCGTTACACATGTCGTCTGTAGTCACTAGGCGATGAAACCAAAGACAGCAACTCGTTTTAATAATATACAGGCACACTATAACAGCAATGCACAACAAGCCGGCACCGTCAGGCGAGTGCATTCTTCCGAGATTAACTGAAAATGCACAGTAGAGTTTGCCACGGATACTACAGCAAGAGAGAAACGCGCTCCGTACACCACCTGTCCTGACTCCCGACGAGGTACCCAGAAAACGGCCAGTTCGTCGATAACATCAAGACTCAAGAAACTCGTCGTCAAGTAAAAAAAAAAAAAAAAAAAAAAAAGCCAACAGGAACCAACTCTACGCAAAAATCTCAACCGCACGCTTTCCTCACAGAGCGTTTATAGAATCTGCAGTGCTATGAATCTGACGACCATAAAGACAGCTAAATTAGCCTCTGCTAGCGCACACATTAACGTAACAACTCACATTTGAAAGATCGTTCATATGTACACTCCGGCGTAAGCAAAGAGCACGACCCGCACAGCTATGCAACCACCGCAAACACGACTCGCTCAGCGAAAACCGCGCACTGTCCGCCATGTTGTTTAGACAGCAAAGTAACCTGCATCGATGTTGACTTCGGTGAAGCAGTCTTCGCGAGAATTAGAACGAGTCCCAAGATGCCGGCTGCCCGGCTAGCCGTCTAAGTAGACATCTACTAGGGGGTATTGGAACACACCCTACATGTTGCGATTTTTGCCCTGCGACGCTGCGATTCTCGTCGGTCTAGCGGCAGAGCGAGCGTCGCTACAGCCGCGGAGGAGTTTAGATCTCTCCCTGTTTGAGCGAGGCACGTGATGAGAGGGACGCACAGAAGGAAAACCGGCTTGGTGGGCAAAAGCGTGCTTTCCAGCCGGGTCGCCCAGCTGCAAAGAGCGACAGGGAGCTGCCCATTGCTGTGCCGCTTTTGCCTCATATTGTGCTTTAGCCATATTAAGATCCGGCACATTATGCAGCACGTAGCATGAGTACCCATTAGCAATTTTCACTTTGAAAAAGGTAGTCTCGGCAAGCATGCAATTATTTTTCGATTCCATATGAACTGCGTGGCCCTTTGCGGACGACCTGAAGTCCTACCAAACGCTTGAAACGCCAATGACTTACGCACTTTGGAAACGGTGTCAATGCACTGCCTATTACAGGTAGCGTTTTTTTTTTGTAATGCTCCCTTCGCAAAACCGACTGCTGGGCCACACCAAGCGTGGACAGTTGTAAGCGAAAATAGTAGCGCACGCGCGAGATGATTCGTGCTTGGTTGGGTGATTTCCATCCCAAGTACAGAAATTTAAATTGTGTTATGTTTGGCCTGACAAACAAAATATATTATTAATATTTTACAGTCGGTGAGTGTGCGGGAAAAATTATTTCCGCCTTGTGCAGTTCAATCACTTAAGCTGCGTTACGAGGAACAGTGAATTTCCCCCGCTGCTGGTAATACCACGCGAATGGGTCCCGTGGTATGGAAAGTAACAAAGCGCGTTTCGTACCACACAATATTCATGCAAGGTGTACAAATATTCATAAGTGCACCTAAATGATTCGAATAAAACCACTTTTCGATTGGGACACGACAGCCTTTGAACGCGCTATATTATGATTCTGTCTAGGGATGCTGCTGTACTTGAGCGATCATGCCTCTGTCATGACCTTGCAATGGAAGCCGTCTTGTGAGAGAGCTAGGTCCTTCAACATGGCCAGCTGAACTGGAATAAATTCAATGACCAGAAAGAATCTCTCAAAGCGCTGCCATTGATCGCATGTCGTCCGGGCCTTTTAGAGTGTGATCGGTCAGCATTCAGTACGATTCACTCGGAAGGGCAACAAACCCAAATAATAAGTGCATAATCGTTCTCCCAGAAATGCGTGAACGCATGAGTATACCAGAAAAATGTGCTTACCGTGAAGAACAATATCGAGGCCTACCAGCAGATGACGTTTGTCGCTTCGCTCTTTGCAGAGCTAAAAAACGCATTTCGGCCGCTTCTAGAACGGAAGAAACACATGCCGTTGGTCATCTTCGATCGAATATCGCATCACACGTACCACACAAGAGCTTGACGGCATTGAGAAAAACACAGCGAGTTGTCACCAGACGAGACCAAACACGCCGCACTACGCCACCAGCAGCCGAATGTTTTGCCTACCAGGCCAAACCACGGGGCGACCTCTGATACGTCATTCGTGACGTGGGCCATGAGAGGTCGCTGCGTCGGCGCGGTCGTTCTGCGACTGACCAATGAGGAGCCGAGAAGCGTCGCGACGTCATGTGACGTATAGTGACGTCTAACGCCCAGTATCGAAGGAGAGCGCGCGCCCTCACGGAGACACCTATTTTCACATTCGAGTGCTTTCATTCGGAGCAGCAACGCACTTTTTGCATGCTGCAAGGCTGCCTGTTTTCATAAATACGTATAAATTATCGCTTAGAATCTAAAAACACATCTGCGCATATAAATCAAACACGCTCTTCGTACGCGTTTTCAACAAAACGCAAACAACCCTGAGGGTATCTCTCACAGAACTCGCCCGCGGGTTCGCTGCATGGGAAAGCGCTGTGCGAAATCGCACTGCGGCGTCACCAACTGCACCGCTAATTTTCGCTGCAGTCGTAGCATGTGAAACGGGCCTTGGGTGGTGCCATCCTTTGAAGCGGCACTTGCCGCCGCCCGCTAAGGACTAATGTTGCCAGTTGAGCTAACGGCGCCATTTTGATCCCCAACAGAACCGGCTCCAAATGCCGCGGTCCAAATTTCCTTCGCTGCTCACTGCATGAAATTTTAGTTGCTCACTGCGGTCAATATTAAGTGATAGTTTAACAGCTCATTTGGTCGAAAAGAGGTTCGCGTAGTAGTAATAATCGTAGTAGCAGTATAGTGTCTGCCCCGCATGTCGGAATAATCGGGGGCTGCGTAAACATTCTACCATGGTAATTTGTGGTTCTAGTGACTGATGATTGATTGGTATGTGATAAGCGATGACGCGTTAAGAAAGGGTAATTAATTTGTGAACGAAGAAATAAAAAACAACAAAATTGAAAAATGGTATTTAAAGCTGTCAAAATGCTCACAATGTAAAGCCAATGTTTGATGATGCAAATTAAGAAAATTTAGAGTGCCTCATTCATCAATTAATCAATTGTAATAATTGAAAGAATATGAAAAATGCGAAAAGGGGATTCAAAGGTGTCAAAATGCTCAGAATGTGAAGCCAACACTTGATGATGTTAATATAATAAAATTTATAGCATGCAATTGATCTATCAATTACCTGAAAGAAATAGAAATTAAAATTGGAAAACAAGTATTCAAAATTGTCAAAATGCTCAGAATGAAAAGCAATGCTTGATCAAGACAATTAAGAAAATTTTGAGAATGTAATTGATAAATTGAGTAATTGAAACAATTGAAGAAAATGAAAATTCGTAAATGCGGTTTCAAAGGTGTCAGAACGCTCAGAGTGAAAAGTGATGCTTGGTGTTGCTCATTAAAAAACTTAGAGTGTGTAATTGATCGATTAATTGAACTAATTGAAGAAAGGGAATGCAGTCATAGCTAGTGACTCGTAGTGATAATGCGAGGTAGCATGACTAAGCTTTTTGCAAAGTAGCATATACTGCAAGTGTGGAGTCTGCAAAACCATTACCTGTAATCATGACAGGTAGCCATAATAAATTGACTCTTAGTAACATGCAACACAGCATATGACACAGCACTTAAAAAGTAGCATAATCTAACGAGGGGAGTCTAAAAATTATGCAGTCACAGCTAACTCATAAGCATGACTTATGACTAGTTATTTTGTTAGGCCGACATTAAGTGTGCTGCAGCACGCGATAATAGTGCCGCGATACCTTCAAAACTGTATTTGTTTTTTTTTAACAGCCACCGGCATACGGACTTATCACTCTGATTCTGGATCGCGTATCAGTTCCGTATTCTTTGTTAATGCTCGATGTCGCGAGTCACACCTTTATCAGTTTCGTTGTAGCGCATGGACCGAGATCTGTCCTGAAGATCCTGGCCACTCGTGTGTCTTTCTACAATGTTCCAGCCTGTGCTGGTAGCTGTTTGCGACGTTATCAAGATTGTTCTGAGCAGCCTTTAAATTGAGCGTTGACGAGTGTGACGGGTATTCTTTGTTTGACGATCGACGAGCACGTTTGTTGCTATCGCCGCCGCCGAGTTTCTTAGTTCTTTTGCGGGCGCAAGTCAGCCCAATAAGAGTTTCTTCAGTGCAATCACCGACTCTTCATTTGTGCCATCGACCCTGGTCACCACCACGTGAAATCTGGTGGAGGTGTTGCCCTTGATCCTTCAAGCGAAAACCTCAGCCTTATTCCTGCCACCCTGGAAGACAAGCCTACAGGTCACCGAGCCAGCCGCCGACTCCAAGGCCTACAACCCGAACACGGTCTGCTGCCTGACGCCATTCGATCTCGGAAGGCATCGACGCTGACAATGGCCCAGCCTACAGCACCGGTTGTTTTCGTCCAACCCCGTGAGCCCCCCTGCTTCCATGGACGGCCGGATGAAGATGCGGGAGACTGGATGGACCTTTTCGACCATGTGGCAGAATTCAACGGCTGGAACGACGCTGCGAAACTCAGGCAGGTCCACTTTATTCTTCAAGGACATGCCCGAGTTTGGTTCGAAAATCACGAGACTTCTTTCAAGGATTGGGAGATACTCAAAGCACAGTTTTTGATGGCCTTTACAAGTTCTGTTCGAAAAGAAAAAGCTCAGGCCCTCCTCCAATCAAGAACTCAACTACCAAACGAGCCCGTCCTGGTCTACGTAGAGGAGATGAAGCGCCTGTTTCGCCCCGCCGACCCTAACATGACCGAAGGTGAGAGAGTGAAATTTCTAATGCGAGGCGTTAAAGAGTCGCTTTTTGCTGAGCTTGTCCGGAACCCGCCGAAAACTGTGGAAGCATTTGAAAATGAAACATCGACCATCGAGAAGACGTTGGACACCCGAATGCGCCACTACGAGCGAGCACTTCAACCAGACTATTCATGCCACTACCCCAGCGCATCTGCAAGCGGAGGGAATCTTCGGGACCTCATCCGGGAGATTGTGCTAAAGGAGCTCTGCCTATTGCTGCCATCATCGTAACAACCCCACGTGGCGACGCTCGCGGACGTCGTCCGTGAAGAAGTCCAGCAGGCGCTGGGCGTTCCTCAAGCGACGACTCCGACGGCTCCAGAGCATGAATCAGCAGCGATGAACTGTGCAGCTGCATTATGTCGTCCTGCACCCCGACGCGACCTACCAAGCCATCGTCGCTACCATCCTGCTCCCGAAAGCCGCCCCTTGGCCCCCGCCAGCCAAGTATACCAACGATCTTCAAGCCCCAAGAAATGCGACGCCTGGAGGACATCTAACAACCGACCGCTCGATTTCCATTGTGGTGAGGCAGTACACATCCTCCGTCACTGCCCGTACAGGCGGATCGGCTTCCGTGGTTTCGCTGTCGACGCTCCACGACCCCGTCTTGGAGAGCGACCACAGAAAATCAATGACTTCCTGTGCAGCGGAGAGCACTCTTCGCCAGGGCGTGTCACGCTCCCCATCACCGTACAATGCCAGATTTGCGTCGCCGGGCCGCGGTTACGTGCAAGGACGGTCTCCTAGCCCCCGTAGGGGAAACTAAAGACAGCAACATTTGAAGGTGAGGTTACTCAACGGCGAAAAGACGAACATCCTCCGCCGCCGACGACCACTAACGACGACGCAGCCATTTCACCGCCGCTCCACACGACCACATCGACGACAACACGACCAGAGTGCAAGCCGACACCGCCGCCCAGCGAAGTAACAACGGTATGCCCCGGCCATGACATTGCGGAACGACGGAGCCGAGATCGGACACCAAGGCCCACGTGCAATGCGAGGACGCGAACAAGTGACCTTGAAGTTGATATCGACGGTCGCAGAGTCACTGCCCTAGTAGACACCGGAGCTGATTCACTCATTAGTTGACCGTTAGCCTCTCAGCTCAGGAAAGTTACCACCGCTTGGGATGGCCCGCTTATTCGCACCGCAGGTGGCAACCTGATTATTCCAACGGGACTATGCACTGCAAGAGTAACCGTGAATGGGCGTACTTACTACACCATCTTTGTGGTCTTGCAGCAGTGCTCCCGAGACGTGATTTTAGGCATGGACTTCCTAAATGAACATAGGGCTATCATCGACCTCCGATCCAAGCTCAACCAGCTCTCTGCAGACAAAGCCATACCTGCTACGACGACTTCGATGCAACACGTCGCACTAAACGTTCTCGACGGAGAACTGACAGTGCCACCCCGACCAAGCGTCGCAGTCAGCGTAGGTAGCGCCAACATCGAAACCACTGAAGGCATCGTCGAAGGAAATATCCAATTGCGCTTTGAAAGAGATGTCGGTATCGCAAGAGGCATTGCGAAATTCCGGAGAGGACAAGCTCAGGTGCTGGTAACAAACTTCACCGAAGAATACCGGCATCTCAACAAGGGCACGACGATCGCTTTTCTCGACGAATTAGCGGACCTCAAAGACGTATTCGCCCTCCACGACCAACCACTGCAAGACGCACCGCACCAATTCCGTCAACCCACATTTGACACCAACCCAGCATTGACCCACAGCAGGAAAAACCAGATTCGCAGTCTTCTTCGAATCTACAGGGAGTGCTTCTCGTCATCATCGAAGGTACGACAAACACCACTGGCCAAGCACAGGATTATAACGGACGAACAAGCCCGACCTCTGCGCCAAAGCCCTTATCGTGTATCGCCGCGAGAACGGCAGGCCATTCGCGATCAAGTTGAGGAAATGCTGCGCGATGACGTAATCCAGCCATCGAACAGCCCCTGGGCGGCACCTGTCGTTTTGGTGAAGAAGAAAGACGGCACACTTCGCTTCTGCGTTGATTACCGCCGCTTGAATAGCATAACGAAGAAGGATGTCTACCCGCTTCCCCGCATCGACGACACTCTCGACCGGCTCTGCAATGCAAGGTACTTCTCATCGATGGACTTGAAAAGCAGATGTTGCCAAATTGAGGTCGACGAAAGAGATCGCGAGAAGACCGCATTCATCACACCGGACGGCCTTTATGAGTTAAGGTATGCCATTTGGCCTCTGCTCCGCACAAGCCACGTTTCAACGAGTAATGGACACAGTCCTGGCAGGATTGAAGTGGCAAATTCGTTTGGTATATTTGGACGAGGTTGTTGTCTTCTCGTCAAACTTTAAAGACCACCTAAAACGACTGCAGACAGTGCTGGAAGCCATCAATTCATTGGGACTATAACGCTAATAGCAGAGAAGTGCCACTTCGCCTACGAAGAACTGAGGTTCCTAGGTCACACATTAGTAGGGATGGTGTTCGCCCAGACCCGGAGAAAACAGCTGCAATCGCACAATTCCCACCGCCTGTCGACAAGAGAGCTGTGCGCCGATGCCTTGGGTTGTGCGCTTATTATCGACGATTTGTCAGAAACTTTTCGCGCATCGCCGAACCGTTGACGCAGCTTACAAAGGCTGACGTACCTTTTAAGTGGGAAGCGCCGCAAGGAGAAGCCTTCGACGAACTTAAGCGCCGCCTGCAGTGCCCTCCTGTACTTGGCCACTTTGATCAAAACGCCGAGACCGAAATTCACACCGACGCGAGCAGTGTGGGCCTAGGAGCCGTCCTCGTCCAGAGGAGTGCCGGACAGGAAAAGTAATTGCCTACGCTAGCAGGTCCCTCACAAAACCTGAAGTCAATTACTCGACGACCGAGAAGGAGCGCCGTGCGATCATCTGGGCCAATTCTAAGTTTCGTCCATACCTATATGGCAGACCATTCAAAGTGGTAAGCGACCATCACGCGCTCTGCTGGCTGGCTAATTTGAAAGATCCCTCCGGCCGAATTGCCAGATGGAGCCTACGACTTCAACAATTTGACTTGACTGTAGCCTATAAGTCGGGCCGGAAGCATTCAGACGCAGACTGCTATCTCGCGCTCCCATCGACGCTCCTCCGAAGCACGATGACGACGATGCCTTTTTGAGACCGGTAAGCGCCAGCAGTTTCGCAGAACAACAGCGATTAGACCCTGAGCTGAAAGCGCTAGCCGATTACTTGGAAGGAAAGACCGCTTCCCCTCCTGGTGTGTTCAGGCGACACTTATCATCGTTCGCGTTAAGCAATGGCCTCCTCATGAAGAAGAACTTCGCACCCAACAAGACCGCGCAGCTTCTTGTAGTGCCTAAAACCTTCCGGCAGAAAATTCTCCAGGCGTCCCACGATGAGCCCACAGCAGGCCATCTCGGATTTGCGCGCACGTTGCATCGAATCCAGGAGAAGTACTACTGGCCGCGACTGCCAGCATAAGTTCCCCACTACGTGAAGACGTGTCGTGAGTGCCAACGGCGCAAGACGCCGCCGATCAGACCAGCAGGACTACTAAACCCGATTCCGCCCCCAATCCCGCCCTTTAAAAAAATTGGGATAGACCTCCTCGGCCCATTTCCATCTTCGTCTATGGGCAACAAGCGGATCATCGTGGCCACTGACTGCCTTACCCATTACGCCGAAACAAAAGCACTACCCAATGGTACCGCGGCAGAAGTCGATAAATTTTTTGCCGAACAAATTCTCTTGCGACACGGCGCCCTAGAAGTGCTCATCACGGACAGGGGAACAGCGTTTACGGCCGAGTTGACGCAAACCATCCTGGAACAGTCAGACAAGCCATCGACGAACAACTGCGTACCATCCCCAGACCAATGGCCTTACGGAGCGCCTGAACAAAACGATCGCGGACATGATCGCCATGTACGTAGGCGCTGAACAGAAGAGCTGGGACGCCATCTTGCCGTACGTGGTCTTCGCGTATAACGCGGCAGTCCAGGAGACGACCAGAGCGACCCCGTTCAAGCTTGTGTACGGCAGGGAGCCCACGACGACGCTCGACGCAATGCTACCGCACGTAACCAACCAGGACAACCTTGACGTCGCAGCCTACCTGCAGCGTGCAGAGGAAGCCCGACGACTCTCACAGCTGCGTATTAAATACCAACACCGCACCGACAGCCGACGATACAACTTACGACGACGCCACGCAGAGTACAATCCAGGAGACCAAGTGTGGATTTGGACACCAATATGCCATCGCGGACTAAGTGAAAAGTTGCTGCGTCGATACTTTGGGCCGTACAAAATCATTCGCCGCGTCGGACCACTGGACTATGACCGGTTATACAGGACTCGAGGTGCAAATACTGTAACGAAATTGCAGGTATGATACACATAGTATGGACATAAGTCATTCCTGACGGAACGTCAGCATCACAACGGCGACGCGCACGCCCAGAAATTGTACATGTTGTAGTACGACTGAAGCCATATTACGCGCGGTAAAGAATCTGCGGTGTTTAAACTTTGCAGTGTTTATGTTTAAGTTGCTTTGTTTTGGAACATCAAGGCGATGTTTTTTTAAGGGGGGAGTAATGCCGCGATACCTTCAAAATTGTATTTGTTGTTTTTTTAATAGCCGCCAGCATACGGCCTTATCACTCTGATTCTGGATCGTGTGTCAGTTCCGTATTCTTTGTTTGTTAATGTTCGATGTCGCGAGTCACACCTTTATCAGTTTCGTTGTAGCGCAAGATGCACCCAGATCTGTCCCGAGGATTCCGGCCACTCATGTGTCTTTCTACAATGTTCCAGCCTTTGCTGGTAGCTGTTTGCGACGTTATCTAGATTGTTCTGAGCAGCCTTTAAATTGAGCGTTGACAAGTGTGACGGGCATTCTTTGTTCGACGATCGACGAACACGTTTGTTGCTATCGCCGCCGCCGAGTTTCTTAGTTCTTTTGCGGGCGCAAGTCAGCCCAATAAAGAGTTTCTTCAGTGCAATCCCCGACTCTTTCTTTGTGCCATCGACTCTGGTCATCACCACATAACAATAGCTATCGCAGGATATGACTTGATGCAAACTAAAGTTTAAATGCTGATCACAATTAACTAATTAATGGCTATTAAGTAAGACCAGCAACTTGCGTACTGCGATCGTACTCGACATAAGCCATCCCAAGCCATGACTTACCATTGCAGCCTGAAGTTCAATTGTTGCTCACAATTATCTAATTAACGGCTATTAATTAGCGCCGGTAATTAGGGTGCTTCAATCACACTCTAGATAAGCTATCCTGTGATATACAACTTCATATTGTTGCCTAAAGTTAAAATGGTAATTATAAATACCTTATTAACGGATAATAATTAGGACCTGTAGTTAGCATACTGGATTTGCCACCAGCATAAGCTGTCTCGTAATATATGACTTGACATTGTAGTCTAAACTTGTAGTGTTAATCACAATTAAGAGTTAACAAGTGTCAACAAAGTCTGGAAATTAGTGCATTGAAATCATACACGATATAAACTATCCTTTGATATATGACATGACATTGTAGCTTAAAGTTCAATTCTTCATCAAAATTAACTAAGTAATGGGTATCATCTAAAACCGGCAATTAGTGCAGTGCAGTTATACTCGGTGTAAGCTATCCAATGATATGTGACGATGCTATAGCCTGAAGTTCAATTTTAATCACAGTTAACTAAATAACGGCAATTAAGACATAAAAATAGTCAAGCGCAATATTGCACTCGACGTAAGCTATCTAACAATATATGACTTGATGTTGCAGTTTGAAACTCATTTTTGTTCGCAATTAACTAATTATTGAATAGTTAGTGCTTACAATAACGTTAGTGCAATTATACTCGAGATATGTTTTCCATTGATATAACGGGCGTGGTATTGTACCTAAAATAAAACAGATACTGCGGACACACTGTACACATTCTGCACAGGATACTTATCAGCCAAGTAACGTTAGACATTAAAACAATGCATCGGCAAACAATATTTCCTGCTAAGAAACGTCGTTTTGATTACATTACAAAGCTGTGATTCTCCCAAAAAAGGCCCATAAGGTTTCTAATCAGCTCATACGGCCGAATTCTCCTTTTACACCAGCCTGGTTCTATAAAGACAAAGCATGCCACTCGTAAGCTGGGGGCCAAAATGGCGGCCCACAAAGCTTGAAGGTCGTTTTTGACCAAAATAGGCAACCCTGGCATGAGATGTCACTACCCTAAGCGCCGGGCGCCGCGGCACAACATGTAGGTTCCCAGGATAAGCTCGTGGCCTCCGAGACCAAGCGCGCCGCAGCTGATCGCGGAGGCCACGGTTAAATATATACCATTTCACGCCAAGCTCCCAGATGGCGCCACATGGACAGCTGAAATATTTTAATCTGAAACTCTTTACGAAAAGGGATAGCCACACGATCGTCAACCTCAAATGCATGGTTCTCGTGCTTTCACCTTGTAATCGTTTTAGGAGAGATAACCTTTGCCAATTTTGAAGCGGAAACATCACTACGTCAGCCAACTCGAGCAGCCAACTCGTCAGTGTCGGTGGGAGCCTGAATGAGCGCCAACTCGGGCCTATCCTTTTATGTGGGAGGGTGACATTAGAATCAGCCGGCCATGAAATTCGAATTCACGTTGCCCCTATGCCACGGGCAGGAGCTGCCAACTCGGTTCTCTCCTTTCATATGGAGGGTGATATCAGAATCAGCTTGCCAAACCTCTTGCATTAACGTTACCCATAAGAACACGCAGGCATGCCCATGCATACGGCTTGGTTAAAACGGGATTTTATATGTGGACTGGTAGCTCACGCTCTCGCGCCATGCCCTTAAAAGAGGAGCTTAAATGTCCCCAATAATGTAGCGCCCAACACTGATAGGGTGCGATAGGGGAATAATGTAGCAGACAAAAGGAGCTTCCGCTTCCATCCAAGTTTAACCAGGGTTTAACCTAGCTATTTTTTTTTTTTGAGCTGCATCCTGAGTGGCACTTTGGCTGCTTAATGACGACAAGCTGTCGCGTTAGTTGGTTTTCTGCCGATTTCAGGGCCAACAGTTGTTTGTAAACACCGTCCTCATCCAGCTGCGCGCTGCTAAAGTTCTGCTGCACCATCCCTAGTAGAAGGACCTGGAGTCGTCACAGCAAACGATAGACATGGCCCCCCTCCCTCCCCCCAGCTTTCGCCTTTCCCCTCGCCAGCTCTCTTGTATATCTCCCCTCTTGCGTTCGTTTTTTGAGGTAAAAATGCTCCACAAGAGATCTGGCGGAAGCGCGGTCCGTACTGCCAACGCAGTAAAATAGAGTGCGAATTCACAATAAACAAGCTTCGGCCGTCGGTATTGCTAGCTGCATCAAAATATCAACGCATGAGTGTTTCTGCATTATGCGCTAACGACACGCGGCTGTAAGGGCGGAACCCGCATGCTAGCGCTCTTCAGCCGAAGCCATCTGCACCTTACGGGCATCTTCCGGGACATTGTGAGGAATTAATGTGGTAAATTGAGTGAAACAACCATCGTTGGAGCATTTGCGCTGTCTGCCCGAACGACATATATTAACTCAATTCATGCTCACATGAGTTTTATTTCATGTGGTCGAGGCGTTGCTTCCAGATGACCATAGCCGGTGCAGAGAATACAATTGCGCAGTAGACTCTTCCTTTGTGCAGATGCTGCTAAGTTGGTGGAAAGCGGTAGAAATGAAGCTAAACGTTCTTTTCAGTCGAAAAGTCTACTGTCGTCGGACAGTTCCCGGCGCAGCATGACGTCCTTGAAATGACCGGTGTTCCGTTTCATCTGCGTTACCCTTGTTGACGAAGTTCTCGCAGTGACCGGTGTCACCCTTACCCCCCTCATCTCCCTGACATTCCTGCTCACCCTTGGTGGCCTGGCCAATCCTGTAACGGGGGTCGTACCAGTTTTCATCCTTCTCCCAATCCTCCCATTCACCATCAACCTCGCCCCAGTCGCACTGAAAGTCTAGGTCACCGGAATCACCTAGGTTGGTTGGGTATTCCTGGTCATGGTCATCCAGACTGTCCTCGTTGTCGAAGTAGTGGTCAGAGGCATCACTCAGATCGTGCATGCAGTGTTGTTCTCCACTACCTCCGTATGCCTCGATGGTGGTGTGAACAGGTTCTCGTGAATAAATATGCCGCTCCCGTGTTTGCTTCCAGTAGACGTCGGTGATCTGTAACGCAGCCTTAATGCAGGCAAGAGCTACCAGCAGAACAAAGATTTTTGTCCAGAAGACAACACAGGATGAGGCAGAACACACCTCGAAGTAAAGCCCGAGTAGTTGGCAGAAGACGACCACGGCGCACATGACCTGCGGGCACATAGCACTCGATTAATGAATGCACAGCATAAGACATAATACAACAGCTACAGAAAAAGTGCTCGTGGCAGGCCTGATGTGAGCCAAATCCCGAGGCGAGAACTCGCGCCAAGCTTAGTGCAAGATCTTTCAAGATCGCTACAGTGACCGGTGTCCATTAATAAAATCTGTGGTGCCACGCTGCGCAGTGGAGGCTCTTAAATGCCTCTAAAGCTATAACACTCAAATAAAGCCCAATTCCTGTAACAAACCAATTCATTCAGAGAAAGAGCATTCATTCACCCAGAAGACAACTGCGTTATTACGATGTCCACACGAAAGGAATCGGAGGGTGAATATGTCAGAACTAGCGCTAATGCTCGCTGCTTTGTATGCGAGCTCATAGGAAGTTTTTGAAGACGAAATCGTTTTAAATGATTACTGGTCTTTTTCTGTCCTGTGTGCAAGTAGAAAGACCGCCTCATTAACGTTTTTAGAAGGAAAGAGAGCTGCCTCTCCTCACTGAGGCTGCGTATTTGACCTGCGTAGGCGTGCTGCGTATAGCTAGCAGCATCGCCGGCTAGCTAAGCGAAGTAGCCAAGGCAACATGGTCAGAATTACATAAGGGTGTCCCATGCAAGGGTGTCCAAGGCAACCTTCACTGCAACGACTGCTTAAGCTGCTGAGCGTTTGACAGCGGCAGCTTTTAAAGTGACATTCCTAGAAAAAGTAGCGTCCATCGCTTTTAGACGCAAAATAATAGGAACCTCTTCATAAAGTTCGAGAAGGATAAATGAGAGCGTGCTCTCTCTGTCCCTTACTTGCCGCAGCCGAGTTTGCTGCTTGGAGAGGTGGCTATACGTACACGATGGCGCCCGAGTCACGCCTAGCGTTGCGAGGAAAATGTTTTGAGAGGAAAGAAGAGCTCTTGCTGCCTCATATCCGCTGCCCCTTGTGCCACCTGAACTTCCCGAACGGGAGGCGTAGCACAGCGGCATGTTCCTCCATCCACGTATACAGCGCACACGCAGCCTTACACGCACAGTCGGCGCGAAAGATGCCCTGTAAGAGCAGCTCTCGCAGATCAGGCATGCCCAAACCACGCACGGTTTGCACGCGCCATCCGCGTACCGGCAAACGTAAAAACGACGCGGTCGAGTAGGAGGGGTGCAATGAGACAGAGCTTCGAGAGTGATGCTGAAATCACCTCAAAAATAAAAATCTTCGGTCAGGCACAATTTTGACTCTCATTCGCAAAACAATGTGGCTGATCTTCAGCGTTTTCTTTCAGAGCTTTAACAATGGAATAGCTGCACAAGTGTATCACGGCTCCTGTGTTTTTTTATCTGCAGCCGATAAAGTCACCTAGAGGAAACTCGTATCGGGGCCTCCCGCCGGTGGACAGAAGAGGCGGCATTTCGCGGTTAAAGCACTGCGTGGACTGCGTTACGTTAAGCGGCTACGTGGTCCAGCAATCGAGGTGTCCTTCTCAAGAACGGCAACGGCTAATACGCCCAGGCCTGCCAATCACGGAACTCAGCGGCGCTCATAAAGGGCCACACTGGCGTTTGAATCTCACGTTTCTGACCTTCCAATTGGTGTAGGCGGAGTTGCCCGTTGAAGCGGTCTCCTTTTGAGGTTTTTCGAGGAGGAGTTCCCCAGGCGGCATCTTGAGGCTTGAAGATGGCGACCGGCCTCGAGCGCAGAACAACAAACTAGACGGAAGCAGCTCCCTCGTTCCTCGTGATGTGTTCTTCCTTTTCACTTCGGTAGCGTGACATTTCCGGTGACAGAAGAAAACCACCCGCGAGAGCAAAAAAGAAAAAATCGGTCGTATGTATCGCTAGGGTCTGCTTTTCGGCCTCAAGAAAAGCGAAATGGATATAAAGGCACCAGATACTCATTTTGTGGCTGTTACGAAAAAGTGTCCTTTTTTTTTTTTCGTCTTTCAAGAAGGAAGTCTTTGGCCATATGGTCAGCTCTTCTTTTTCTATCGTTCGCTGTCATCCACGCACTTTCGAGTTCCTGGGTTTCCGGTTGCCTATGAAGAGCATCAAAAATGTTCAAAGTCGTTTGCTTGCAACCGGAAGAATCCAATTTATTATCTGCCCAGAGATTGCGTTTCGTAAGGCGCAAAAAAAAAAAGAAAAGGTTGTCCTTTATACTTTCTTCTAGTTTGCGGAGATATTTCCAGAGTTGTCGAAAACCGTTCGTTCGGAGGTGAAGGTGAATTTGTAAAACAATTTGTAAAATCTGAGTTTGTAAAACAAAGTAGGCATGAAGATAACATTTTTTTTTTTTTTAAACTGCGTCGACGCCTCGTTGTCCCTGTTACCAAAACGCAACAGCTGTCCACAGCGCACATCTGGGGCCGCTTCGGAGGGCTAAATTACGATGAGCGATAAAAACGATGATGGCCGATGACGCGCCTCCTGGCGGCTATTTATTTGACATTAGCCATCAAGTGCGGAGGGGAAAGCAGGCAACAAGTCGTTGGTGTGGACGACGAAGGCACCCTTCCTCCTACAGATGACCTATACAGGCGAAACAAGGTTGCGCGCGCGGGAGGTCGAGAAGCAGGATGATAGCATGCACTATAGACTTGTTGGGACTTACAGTACACTTCAGAGTGTGCCGTGTGATTATACAAAGGTTTGAAAGGATGGGTCTAGAGAAATACGAGACTTAGCAAGTTTACTACCCTGGGCTAAGAATCGGTAAATTTGTTTATGCTCTTTCGAGGTGGTCGTCGCTGTTCCACGGCGCCCGTCCGTGGAAACTTTCTAAGCACATGCTTGCTAGAAATCTCAGGACCTAGCAGGAGGCACACCGTTGCTTTTTTTTTTTTAGCGAGATTTGAGGTGTCCCCTTATTTTAGGCAGTCCGGAAAATTTTGTACTAAGATCAAATGACCGGCGTGAACAGACCGGGTGCTCTTTGAAAGGGGTCCAAAACACTCTGAATATTTGGGGGTTCTTAGCGAGAGAAGTGTACGCTGCATGTGGAAATAAAAAAAAAAAGAGGAGAAACGTAAATAAAGAGAGCGGAAAAAAAATGACCGGCGACCTTCATATACTCTGTGAATTTCGGCCCTGCCTCCCTTTGATGTCACTGGTGAATGAAACGGTTATGCGCATACAGCTGTACCTCTCGAATCCACAGAAATGTTGATAGTTTATCGGTTGGCCGAGAATGGCAATATGAATCAGCTAGTCCTAAATCGTTGCTAATACTCCTGAGTGGCACCATTGTGCTTCGTCACTCTCGCTTTTGGCGGCACCGCGCACTTCCTGGTCCTAGCGCCGTTGCCCCATGTCCTCGGCATCGCGAGCGAGCTCCTAAGGATTCTCCCGCAGTTGTAGCTGTCGCGTCGCTTTGCAAGCACGCAATTCCACGTTTTCGCGTCTTAGAGTAGTCGTCTCTAGAGTTCGATTTTGTGGCAACTTTCGCGAAGTTCTGCCGGGAACCATTTCAGCGCCCATTATTTTTGCCACTCGAGCGACCTCATGATTGTTTTGGTTTGGTTTGTGGGGTTTTAACGTCCCAAAGCGACTCAGGCTATCAGAGACGCCGTAGTGGAGGGCTCCGGAAATTTTGACCCCATGGGGGTCTTTAACGTGCACTGACATTGCACTCCGCACGGGCTTCTTGCTTTTCGCGCCTCAGCGGTCGCCGCGGTCGGGGTTCGATCCCGCATCATTGGACACCGAAGTCGAGCGGCCTACCACTGCACGCGTGGCGCTCAGCGTAATCCTGACACCGCAGTAAATCTGGACGCCGAACGTTGTCAAACTGCTCCATATTTCCCGTAGAGATATCGCAGTAAAAGTAGTGCGAAAGAATAGGGCATCAGCTGGTTTGTGAATAGGCTATAACCAGTGTTGTATCTGATTCACTTCGTTTACTTTTGTCGTTTTCAGTAACTTCGTTTATTCACAACAAAAAATTAATAAACCAATATAGCTTCTTTAAGAGAGAGCAATAGCTCGGAAAGACGCATGATATTTATTTATTTATTTATTTATTTATTTATTTATTTATTTATTTATTTATTTATTTATTTATTTATTTATTTATTTATTTATTTATTTATTTATTTATTTATTTATTTATTTATTTATTTATTTAAAGATACTGCAGGCCTTATGGCCCAAGCAGGAGGGGCAAACCAGGTAACAATCACACACAGAAAATAGGTTATCGATGCGCCGACAAGACAAAATGACACAACTGGTACTCGCCACGTGGGCTCAGGAAGTCGCTCCCGTGTGGAGGGCCACGCGAAGCCCACCTGCCCTAACCGACCATATCCTAGGGAATGAAGTTGTTTCATTCATTCATGTTCGTTATGCCCGCATTCCTTCTCCCCCCGGTCGGAGGGAATACGTGGTACGCTCGTTCCAACCTTGGTCCCTCTCCCACAGTATCCCGCAGAGGGTCTCCCTTGGAGGAGCTGTCGACGGGCATAAATAATACCTCTATCACACGAGCAGATTTCATGTCATTCGAATCGAATGTCATTCGGTTTCTTTCGGTGCTACACGGTAAAATATAATGTCATTCGCAAATGGTGCCAATTACGATCAGATAAAAGATACTGCACTTAAGGAACATCAGCGCGCATACAATGCATTTGAAATAACTGTGTGACATTTTAAACCTGATCAAAACATTTCTGTACGATAATTAAAGCAAAAAACATTACTTTTGGTTGTGCTGTAGCACAATTTAGCCACAAAAATCCAAGCCAAGTATCGAGTCACCCACAAATTCGATAAATGTAAACAAACAATATGGCTAGTGATGTTACGTGGTTCGTTTTTTTCCTTTGTGCTGCCGTGGTACGCCGTCAGAGACGGTAACGTGGTTCAGCGGAGGTTCCTTGCGCCAGAGGCGCCCCGTCGGAGACGGTATGAACTGAACACTTGAAGACAAGAGTTGACGAGAAGATTAACTGAATATTAATATACACAGTAAATATTTACAAGAACAACTTTTACAACATAGTTGCAAGGTGGAACTGGCTAACAGGGAAATCTTCCCACCTCGGCATAGCCGAAGATGCAGAGCATCTGAACCTAGGCCAGTACATCGGACTGGGCCCTAGGGCTCGGTATTAACCCCCTGAAGTACAGCCCTAATTTACACAACGTCCAATCACAACAAACAACAACCTGATTGGTTCGCTGTGACGTACAGCTCCTCGTTCAACTTTAGGAGGACTAAAACCTCTCTCACTGAAAAAAAAAAAAAAAAAGAAACGCCAAACTCCTAATGTCATGTCCTTCCTACATTCCGCGGTACACGCGTGGCCGTTCACCTGGCCGGTGCAACGTTCAAGTTATGGGTACCGTTGCTAAAAAAAAAAATAGAGAAGAATTGTCCGTGGTCACGAGTGAACCGCTTTTGTTAGTGCTCGCCACCACACTCAATCGGGCGCACGCATGAACGAGCGGCTCACCTGCAACCGCGAGGTCGAGATAGCGCGCTCAACCCCGTGTACAAAAAAAAAGGAAGAAGAAAAGAGCGGTCAGCGGTCCTGCCTAGGCTCTCCTGTCGTCACGAGTGCAGTGCTATTGTTAGGCGCTCGCCACCGCATTCCATTGGGTGCCCGCGTGAATGTGTGTATCGCCTGCGACTGCGGGGTTAAGACGGCGCGTGCAAGCTGGTGTTCACCACATCACTGACTCTCACTCAGCTCGCAACGCTCGTCATCCTAAATTGCTTTGCACGCTTCGCCATGTGCCTCGCAGCGCCCTGCTGTCTGCACACCACTTGCGGCCACTCCTGCTACGAGAACAAAGAGGAGCTGGGCTGACAGCCACATACTTTCCCCGACTTCCCGCGCTAATCTGTTGTGCCCATCGGTCCATTACATGGCTGAACACAGCAGAGCGCGGATACGCAGTGCGGAGACACACGGAGACACGTGGAGCATGCAATTGACGTCCAAACTGTCAGAAGCTCAGTCACAACTTTAAATAATTCTGAGATAAACATACGGGGAGATGCGGCCACCAAGGAATAGAGCCCAAAATGATCGTGAGTCGCTGCCATGACTGGACCATTGCTGTGACCGAGAGTAATGCCGTTCCGCGAGAGCGTGCAATGCGAATAAATTGACACCTTAACTAACAGGTTTTAAAACAAAACTCTAGAAATATAATTTTTAAATTTCACTCTGCGCAGAATATGTTGCTGAGTTACATGTTTTTGCTGCGTATCTGGCGTCAAGAGTACACATTCGGTTTGTGATCGAATGCGAATGAGTTCCCCAAACTCATTCTATGACGAATGTTATTCGAACCTAATGATATTAAATTTTCTCGTTTAGCAGGAGAATAGTGATATTAGACGCTAATGTCATTCGATAAAAATGTAATTAAGTTTGCTCGTGTGACAGGTGTCAGGCGAAACACTTTCACACAAAGGGAGAGTATACATGTCGAGGTGCAAAAAAAAAAGGAGCAAAAGACGCAAATTTCAACAAACCGTCGCTATGACCGAAATAACCACAAGTTAGCGATTGGGATTTAAAAAAAGAAAAAAAAACGAACGTTTTTGCAGATTCCATTTTTTTTTTTTTAATTTCATAAAAAGCTCTTAACGCACCAGTTCTCGTCCGTGATGCAGACGCCTCTTTGGAACCTACAAAACATCCTCAACGTGACAAGTACAAACACTAAGAAAATGCCCGCGTCTATTCATTGAGTTTCAAAAAATGTAGAATCCGTTCAGCGTGGCGGAACGTCGCTTCTTCTTTCTTTTTTTTTTTTTTTTTTAGATCATCAGGAAAAAGTTAATCTCTGGAAGTACTCGAGGAGAAAAAAGAGTTTAGCAGCCTAACGTTAAAGGAAATCAGAATTCGAGCTTAATCTCTGGTTTTCCAATTGTTTGACCTAAAAACAAAATATATTGGCAAATGATTACTATATACAGTCATGCGAAATTTGAGAGCATGTCCATAAATTTTGGTTTAGCGATATGCTGAGGAAAAGATCTTGAGAGATAGATAACACGTTTACAGTATACACACCTCAGCACTTATCCTTAGTTACATAATCCTCCTAGAGGTGGCACACCTTTAGGGGGCTTATGTAAACTCCTTTCTCTCAGTGCTTGATTGTTATAAAGGTTGCCTTGTGGCCTCACATGTAGCTGAAGATGTTTCCCAGGTGCTCGACCCACGCCTAGTTCCAAAAGGCGATGTCTATGCGTGGCTTACGTAAGTTCATCACAACAGCCACCCTCCTCTCGAGCGGCACGTTGGCAATGATGTGTATATGCCGTGGCACCCTACCACGGCATATACACATCAACCAGCGCCAACTGAGCGTGGCCCCTCTTCTTGGCCCCGCCATATACTCCTCCTCCATTTCCCACCTTTCTCTCTTCCACTGCTGCCCTCCTCACTTCCGAGCTAAATCGTCCTCCTACACAGTTTGTTCGCTCTCCTGTTGCGCATTAGTCCGCATGACGGTAGTCAGCCTTCGGCTTATTCTCATAGCACCGTCCTCAGGCAGCACACTCTCCGGCTCTCAGCCTCCCTCTCCCGCGGTAGCCCCCCCCCCCCCCCCTCCATATATATATATTTTTTTGTTTTCGCCATGACAACGTTGTCTGTCATCCTCTGTCCCCATTTCTTTCCCCCTCTCCTTAATGTGGAAAAAAAGCATTCGCACCTCTTCACTCTGCTACCTTCCGGCTCTTCTTTCTCGTCATACCCGCCTGCTACGGAGAAGGGATGGAATGTTATCTCCAGGCTTTTCCATTTCCTCCACGCACAAAAAGACAGGCAGCAGTGCTGCCGAACTTTCGTTTTGTCGCGATGCTCGCGGGAAAACACGCGAAAGTGCTTGCTACGCAGCACAAGCACGCCCGCGGTGCGAATCTGCCTATAGCGGATAAAATTCAAGAAGCGGCTTTGGTCGCTCGAAAGCGTTAGAAGTATTATGCATTCCCTTCAACTTTGGTTGCATCTTACAGACCAACACCGTGTTTACAAACAACGGGGGCGCTCGCGGCGCCGCGGCCTACAGCAGGTGAAAAGTAGGGTTAGCGACAAAAGGAATACATGGAACCGAAAGATTCCTAAGCCGTTTTCTCATTTCACGAGATACCTATGATGTCCTTATTCTGTGCAGAGTAACCGTGAACCTCCCAGAACAGATCGTGAAAGTATGAAATCTTATTACCGAGACGAAGTATTTTTAAAACTTCGCAAAACGTATGGGGGTGCTAGTGGGAGGGCGACCCATAAAAACACAAGTAAACACAACTTACCGCAACATTTTTCTCGTTTCGCAGAGCCCCAGAAGCGGTGGCCGGTCGTCCAACATTGGCCAGCGCTTTGAAGAAATATGCTGCGCCATTGCGGAGGCGGTCTACTTTTAAAACTCCCCGCGTTATCTATGTTGTGAATCTGGACACCTCCAAAATGTCATGCAGCTAATCGCGTAGTTTTCTCTACAGTCTGATATGCTGCCATGCTGGCGAATGGGGTAAATTAGCTTGATAGTACTGTCGCTCAAGTGATACATCCTAGACAGGATTATATTTAAAAAGCAGTTGTCAAACGCCATACGACAATACGGACAGAACGAGATTCGTGCATTGCAGCAGACGACAGCGCAGTTGCATGGCGATACCCACCGCGGCCACCTCCAGCTCAGCTCCGGAGCGTCTGCTAGCGAAAGCGCCGGTGGTGCATGGTCGTCTGCAACTGTGCGCGGTCAGTTTATCGCGCTGTGAACGGTCCTGCAAGTCGTCCCGCAAGACGTTCACGAAAAAAAAATGAGAAGGGTTCAACGCTGCTGAACCGAGCAAAATGTTGCGGTAGGTGGTGTTTAGGTGTTTTTTTCATGGGTCGCCCTCCCAACTCGCACACCCTTACGTTTCGTGGTGTTTTAAACATACTTCGCCTCGGTAATGAGATTTCAGACTTTCACGATCTGTTCTACGAAGTCCATGGTTGCTCTATGCTAAATAACGACATCATATGTGTCCTGTGAAATGAGGAAACTGCATTGAAATCTTTCGGTTCCATGTATTCCTATGGGCGATAACCCTACCCCCCCCCCCCTTCGGCCCCGCCTGGCGACAGAAACGCCACCGCATCGTTCTTACATCACAGATCGGTGTTGGTCTATACGACTCTTTGGGCGCAAAACGTGGGATCAGCCAGAAAATTAGAGCTCTGCGTTGGCGCCTATGATATGATGCCCCATATGCCATAAAACAGGTTGAAAGATACTAATAAACAATATAAGACCTGCGCACAAAACCTACAGCCCCCCCCCCCCTTCTCCCCCCGACTTTTCTTTCCCAAAAATGAAAAGAAACTGCGGAGATAAATTATGGAAAGACAGAAAGGGGCATGGCGGTTGTCGAGTGCCAAAAAAAAAAAAAAAAACGTACAGACGTAGCAAACTATTCACTCATATTGAGGCTATGAATCAGTTTAGAGCTCGAATAAATAATGGTGAGAATTGGTTCACACGAAAAGAAAGGCGCAGTATCTGCCACACTTGCGCTGTGGACACCTGAACCGAGCCGTAAGGAAAGGGATTGAAGGTGGGAGTGAAAGTGGAAAGAGAGAAAGGGCAGTCGTAGTGGAGGGCTACGGAGTAATTTCGACCACCTGGGGATCCTCAAAGTGCGCTGGCAATGCACAGCACACGGACGCCAATTCATTTCGCCTCCATCGAAACGCAGCCGCCGCGGCCGAGATCGAATCCGGGAACTCCGCCCCAGACAGTCGGGCGTCTTACCACTGCACCACCGCGGCGGGGCAGCTCCAAACGAGCGATACCATGTTCTGGCATTTTGAACAACCGCCGTACACTTCCCCCGGCTTATCATGCCTGGCATGACACCACGCTTCAAGAGCGACGTTTGTTCTTTCAAACCACCAAGGAGGTATAGACCAACACCGTGTTTACAAACAAAAGGGGGCCGCAGCTGACTTGGGGTGAAAAGTAGGGTTAGCGCCCATAGGAATACATGGAACCGAAATACATCAAAGCAGTTTCCTTTTTCACGGGGCATCTATGAGGTCGTTATTCGACACAGAGCAACCATGAACATCCTAGAACAGATAGCGAAAATATAAAATCTCATTACCGAGGCGAAGTATTTTCAAAATACCGCGAAACATGTGGGGGTGTGAGTTGGGAGGGCAACCCGTAGACATACATGTAAACACAACTTACCGCAACATTTTTCTCATTTCGCAGAGCATTAGAAGTGGTGGCCGGTCGCTAAACGTTGACCAGCGCTTTGAAGAAGTGCGTGATAAAGTATGGTACGTCATTACGGAGGCAGTCTACTTTTAAAACTCCCCGAATAACTCGTGTTATGAATCCAGACACCGCTAAAATGCTCAAGTAGCGAATCACGTAGTTTTGTTTACAGTCTGATATGCTGCCGCATGGAGTAAATTAGCTTGATAATACTGTTGCTCCAGTGATACGTCCTAGACAGAATTACATTTAAAAAGCAGTTCACGAACTCCACACAACAATATGGACCGTACGAGATTCGCGCATTGCACCAGACATCAGCGCAGTTGCATGGCGATACCCACCGCGGCCGCCTCCAGCTGCGGAGCGTCTGCTAGCGACAGCGTTGGCAGTGCATGGTCGTCTGCAACTGTGCGCGCTCAGTTTATCGTGTTGTGAACAGTCCCGCAAGTCTTCAGGCTTGCAGTACTTGCAAGAGAATGTAGTGTGCCATGCAACATGACGTCGGGGTGTCGTACAAGACGTTCACCAAAAAATAAGAAGTGTTCAACGCTGCTGAACCGAGCAAATTGTTGCGGTAAGTTGTGTTTACATGTGCTTCTACAGGGTTTTGAATATTTGGGAGCTGGGATTTAAAACATTCCTAGGCAAAATCTACTACACCATTCGAGCTGAAATAATGTTCACAAAGTAGCAAAATATCGTCTACGTTATCTGATAAGTGATTCAAGATCGGCACTTGCCTAGATTTTCCGAAATCGAGAAAAAACTGCTCTCGGCGGCGTGCAGAATTTTCGCAGAAGAGAGTCGAAAAGCTATTTTAACATGGTGCGTCATCTGTCGGGCAGCGAGGCAAGCGCGCCAACGGCCGGGAAGGAGCTTGTCTCACTGCTCGACAGATGACGCATCATGTTAAATTAGCTTTTCGACTCTCTTCTGCGAAAATTGTGCACGCCACCGAGAGCAGTTTTTTCTCGATTTCGAGAAATCTACGCAAGTACCGATGTTGAATCCCTTATCAGATAACGTAGACTATATTTTGCTACTTTGTGAACGTTATTTCAACTCGAATAGGTTAGTAGATTTTGCATAGAAATTTTTGAAATCCCAGCCCCCAAATATTCAAGACCCTGCCATCTCAACTAGCACCCTCATACATTTCGCGGTGTTTTAAGAATACTTCGCCTCGGTAATAAGATTTCACACTTCCATGATGTGTTAAAGGGCGTTCAAGGTTGCTCTGCACCGAATAACGACATCACACATGACCCGTGAAATTAGAAAACTGCTGTGGAATATTTCACTTCCATGTATTCCTATGGGAACTAAGCCTACTTTTCACTCCCAGTCGGCCCACGCTGGGGATAGAAGCGCCACCGCATTGTGATTACGTCACAGATCGGTGTTGGTCTATAAGGAGGACTTCCCAATTACTGCGCGGTCAGCTCTTACCGGCTACAGACTCCACTATTTACATTTGATGAATTCTTTAAACACATCCAGAAAGCAAGCGGATAGAAGAACGCAGTTGTGTAAATTACCTACGATCACGATGTCAGTACCTTACTGCAGCAAGACGAAATTTTGAGTAAGCTGGTGCATCTTTTCGAAAGCTTCAGCAGCGCTGCGACGAGGGACCAAGAATAGACAAGCGCTTGTCCTTCTTTCTGTCTGCGCTGAGTCTGGCGTAATTTTACTTTAAAACGTCTTGAAATTACGTAAATAATTTTCTAAAATTCACAAATCAGCTTTTAATGAAATAGTTGGGTGGCTAATGCTAATGAGGAGCTCGAAGCCATTGGCAGGACAGTGCCATTTCAGTTCTATAGAAATAAAAAACTGAATTTTTAAAGGCTTGCAGCGCGGGGAACAACTCTGCCGCGTTTTCCGCACAAAACCTACACCGAGCTCATTATAAGCGCAGTCAGCTCAGTGGAAGCCGCCCGTCCGCTGTTGATGCGCTACAGTGACCGTTGCAACAAATTTTACAACGCAGTCGCACATTTTCGTTTGCTTCATCACTCTCAAAAACCGTAACAACGCAGTTGGCGATGACTGTCCTTTTCCAAGCGGTGAAGCAAAACAACGTCCATGGCGTAACCCAGAAGAACAAGCAGCTTGGACTGGGCGCCAGTATCACTGCAGCACGTCTTCAGTTGATGTCAGTTTTCCGTATAGCTTCCTCCCCGTATGATGCATTCAGTTTCGCTTTTTTGGGGAAAAAAGCCCCGGATTTCTTCGCAATACTTATTTTTAGAAATTGAGTCTTTCTTCGTTTCTAAAACTGGTATCACGGCTTTGAGCTGGTTGTTGGCTGACCACCCAACCAACATAACGGTGTTAATAAAGGCTACTGAATTTTAGTTGAGAAAGTAGGCAACTAGAAGAGCTTTTGCAGTAAATTACGTCCATCGCAGGTGAGTTTGTTTCTAAAGATATTTTTTATCACTTCGAACTGCCTATATCAATGAATTTTTGAAAGTGCTCGCTGAACCACCGGGCATTTAATTTCAGGTCGTGCATACAACAGAAGAGCTAGCTAGCGTGCTTCTTTTTAAAGGCACATCTCTAGTCCCGAGACCAGAATGCGGGATTTCGTTCTCTGAACGGTAGGCTCCTCTGAACAGCATTAAAATAATCAACGTAATAAGTTACCAACATCTTCCCTGGGGTATAATCCCCTTTAGGATGCATTATGTGACGTTCTTTTATTTTTAATTGCCGCAAAACCAGCGGCGAAAAGAGCCAGGAGGGGACTACATGTCAAACGTTACACTATTCTATTACCTTCTTTGTAATCATTTCCTGCCTTCAGTGAGCGTATCTTACCTTTAGTTTGGGTTCAGAGACACCAATCAGAAACTATCACCGCTCGCCGATAGAATATACCCAGTTGCTCTAATATGGCAGACGATCGCCGTATGTAGGATATCTGGAAATTTGAGACCAGAAACTAGACAAGCGTGGCGTCGAAGAGGCGCCTCTGAAAGATGCCAGTCAACCGACTTCAAGCTCGCATGACAGATTTATTGCAAGCGAGAGAGTCTCGACGGCTTAGCTGAAGTGGATGTGGCGCGGACCGTTGTGGAGCCGGCACAGAGCCACTAGAAGCTCAGTCTCACGTTTTGCAAGTCTGCGAAGTCGTCGTCGTCGGACTCCGGGTCTGCCTTTTTTGGCCCAGGGACGGGGAACCCCTGAGAGCGGCAAAAGTTGGCAAAATCGTCCAACTCATCCCCTTCGCCTCCTTCCGTCTCGGATCCACCCGCAGGCTCTTTCGAGGAGATAGAATCCTCGCTATGAAGGTGTGCGTAAAACTCGCGGAAGCCCAGAACTGCTTTGATGGACGCCAGTATTAAAGTGACAATGAGGAAGATCCGGAAGGATAGTATGACGTATCCTCCCGTCGAGACGGAGCTGAAGTGAAGCCCCTTGCTTTGCCATAGGATGATGGCAGCGAATACCACGTAGATGAACTGCGAAGGAAAGCACTCGATTGTAGTGGCTGACTCTGAGCAGCGTCCATACTGGTGGATGCAGTGACCCGAGTGAATGCGTTCGTGAAGAACGTTTAGTGGCATATTGTAAGCGGGGATTTGGAGCAGCTCTCTGAACCAGCGAAGGAGCAAGATATGTGTTATGGTCCAATCCAAGTCTGAATCCAAATCACCCACTGAAACATGCTCTCTGGTCCGTAGCGAAAAGGATTCTTGATTAGGATTGCCGATTGGAATAAATCATGAATCGGACAGGATGCTGTGCTTTCCGCGGGCGACGAAGTACCGCCACAAGCGTCACGTGCGCTCCACGGCATCTGCTGGCTGGAGAGGAACTTGCCCCTGTTTCGGTTTCTGATGCTGCTGGCACACCTTTACTTTCTCTAGCTCTGAAGCGTGAGCACCACTAATCGCTGCTCAATGAAAGATTAGCACTCTGTGGATACAGCTCGAAAGAAATGACGAGCCAAGGCTTCGATTGCGCCTGTTTAGTTTACAACGGAGCGGCCGCCTTCTGAAGCGCTAGTAGTCTGCTCAAAAGCGGTGACAAGGCGAGCGGGCGGCGGACCACTGCTTGTATCTTCAACGGTCCCAGTTCTGAGTGAGTGAGTGAGTGAGTGAGTGAGTGAGTGAGTGAGTGAGTGAGTGAGTGAGTGAGTGAGTGAGTGAGTGAGTGAGTGAGTGAGTGAGTGAGTGAGTGAGTGAGTGAGTGAGTGAGTGAGTGAGTGAGTGAGTGAGTGAGTGAGTGAGTGAGTGAGTGAGTGAGTGAGTGAGTGTGCGTGTGCGTGCGCGTGTGTGTGTACTAACACGCGTGCGTGTTGGTATTTGCGTGCGCATCTACCGTACATACACCTCTACGAGCATCTACCTCTGCTGGGCGCTCGACTCGGCTGACGTTATACATTGTGTCTTCTGTTTCGTTCCTGTCGGCTGCCAGGCAGATTCCTGCAGCAATGCGTGGCGTCACTTCAGCTAACGACACACTCGGGTGTCCGTCCAGATTAACTTCCAGGCTGACACACTACAGCGACCCCATGGTTGCGCTTGGGTACGGTTGTGAAATGGATTTGACTTGCAACATGGTCTTAAGCCTGTATCTCTCCTTAGAAGAATGCGTGCCAAGCGTAGATGTTTCCGTGATTGCTGACAGCTAAAATGTAAAGCACTGCACAAAACAGACTGTGAAAAAAGAAAAAGGAAAAGAAGCAAGCGATCGGCGAATGTGGATCTTAATAAATACGGTGCAATAAATTAAATATTTGCGACCAAACTATAGCCTTTCCGCAAAATAATCACGCCCGGCAATACTATAAGAAAATTTCTGGGTAGTCGTGTTTGTATAGTTTCTAAATGCATGGGCGGGGGACAATTATTTCATGTGGCGATATTCATGTTGAACTAGGAAACACTAGACACATGTGTGACGTCCATATCAGTGTCTCTTTAAGGGCGCTTCATTCTTCTGAACAGAACGAGGAATATGCTTTGTTAACTACTCGTTTAGTTCCAATGCAAACTATGGTTTCGGTCCTGTTAGCATCCTATGAGTAGAATTCACGAAATTGACTTGTTTCGCCTACCTCCATAAAATTTAATTCCCTGGTTCAGATGGCCTTGGCTGCGTGCGGGGGATTCGCAATATTTAACTTTTATGATTTCTGGCCGCGTAAATGAAAGGCTTGTTGTCAGTGAACGACAAAAAGGCCGGTATGCATTAAGTAAGCTCTGCGGAACAAATGGCGTGTGCAGCGTGGATTCACGCTTAAATACAATAGAAGCGCCATTGACTGAATATATAACATGTTTTTTCGTGACATCCGTTCACCGAGAGTTTTCGCTGGCTACTACACGGAAATGATCAAAACACTGCCTATTGGCTATAGCGGACGCACCTCTGAGAGTTACGGGAATATGCGCTTCGGTCTAAAGGGTTCGTAGTTTGCGCTACGTGGCCCATAACTTCTGGACAGGGGCGTTTTTCTTCGCCCACCTTATTATCCCAGGCTCACTGCTAAACCTCTAACAATACGGCGCAAAAAAGTAGGTACTGAATAAATCCCGTTTACGGTGAACACGGGAGCGCGATGGTCGCTCTCTTCGTTGCCCGACCAACACCGACCCGGCCGCGCATCGAAGTGGAAGGCCAAGTGCAGCACCACCTGCGGGCCCCTCTCTGCACGAGTCACTTTGCTTCGATGTGCGGACGTGCCGGACGCAACGGCGCCTCGGAGACAGCGACCACTCGCTCGCGAGTTAGGCTCAGAGTGGACGTCACTGGGCGTTCGAATCTTACATAGGCGGCCATTTTCGTGAACCTGGAGCCGAACCATTTCTTGGCGGGCTTGTCCTCGCTGGACTCGACGGCTTCGATGATGGCAATTTCGCTCTCGGTTCGCTTGAACAAAATCCTGGGAAAAGGCATCTTGAGAACTGGGACTCCGAGCGACGTCTGCGGTGGGCTTCGAACGCGCAGAAGGGAAAAGGAAGAAGCTGCCTCGTGTCTCGTGGTGCTTTCTTCCTTCTCACTTCGGCGCCGTTGCCGTTTCCAGTGGTGGAAAAATATCGGAGATTCGAAGAAAAAAAAAACACAATATGCGACATGTAGCGAAAACTGGGAGTGTTCTGCACTGGGGTGCAAACGAAAGCGAAACATACAAGGACAAACAAGGTCGGATGTTTTTGTAGCCGATATTGCGAGGAAAGGAAATAATTATTTCGTTTTTGGAATGTTGCTGTTGGTCGGACAATGACCTCTTCCTTCTTTGCGCAGCTGGTCGTGAAAGAACAACATCGGACATTTTCAAAGAGGTTATTCGCTTGTCGCCGGAAGAACCCAGTTCATTAGAAAGGAGAAAGCTTGAGGTTTGTAGTGCCCAGGAGGGAGAATTTCATCTTTGAGTTCGCAGAAATATTTAGAGCTTGATGAAGGTGAGGGTGAGGAAATGAGTGTGAGCATTATTGTTACAGTTATGTCCAAATCAATATACCGCGTTGCGCAACTTATCTCTCGAATCTGCATCTGTTGTTAGCCGCAATACTCGCTGTGAGCTAATATGGTTTCACCTTCAACAATTTGCATAATTTTTGAGGAAAGGTGTGAAGCAAAAAAATACACGCTGGCTTGCGGTCATTTTCAGCAATTTTAAGGAATAAACATTGCCTCACGTATCTTTCCCTGCCCTGTTATAGCGGGATAAGCGAGCACAATGAAATGCACATATTTATTTTTTTTTTCTCGCGAGAGCTCATTCAAGAATTTTTTGAAGGAGCAGTAACAATATTATGTGAACGGATAAATGTTTTAGTAAGCATTCCCCGAAAATATATTGCGAGACTCTTTTCAGCATCAGTTACGATCAATTACACAAAGGCCGTTCTGCCGCATGTGTATTTGCTCTGAAAAACATGTGCAGGCTATTATTGTCATTTTTCTTTTACGATGACGTTATTTCGGACTGCTTATTAAAGCTGTTTCCATGCGTCCTAGCCCGGAATTTCCCTTACGCAAGGGAGACATTGTTCACTCTGTTAAACATCCCTTGAAGTGCATATTTTGCACTGCAGATAAATTCAGTTCATTTAAGGCATGTTTTATCTGCGAAGCGGGAACACTAATCGGCAACAATTTCTACCGCGTCAATACATCCACTTGCTGTATTTGCCGTTTTTCCCAAAGGAGACACATAATTCCAAACTCCCTTTACTAGTGGTCATATCAGAAGCCAGATCAAAAAAAAAGAAAACAAAACAAGTCCCAGGTAAGTCAAGGAAAAAGATAATGGAAGCTATTTTTGATGTCCTGCTTCCTTGCCAAAGGCGGAGCGGTTGTAGTTCAATTTCTAAAAGCGAATGACGGAAAACAGATTTACATCTCTCCCTCTGGCATTAAAGGTTTTCCTCTGCACGAGAAGCTAGTGCCGTCCGCACAGGTTTGTGAAATTGAAATCTAAAGCGCTGCCGCCTTCTTGAATGCTTCGAGTGCAAGTTCTGGAGCTTTTGTACGTATCTTGTTGTCTTAACGTCCCGTCCAAGGTGTCGTAAAGTGATAATGAATGCTAAAAATCTCGACCGGACAGTCACGCTGTTTGTGCATATAGCTCGAGGCGACGTAGGGCTTTGCGGTTTTCAATGGCTTCAATGACAGCGGCGCGGCATGCTTGAGTTAGGTGCCATGTTGGGAAAACATACACTAACTTGGACATGGCGAATATTATAGAGAATTGTAAAGCCAGGAAAAGCAGGTTGACAATATTACGTAGAAGAGCAAAGTACTCGCGCCGCCCGGGAGCAGGTTGAAATGTGCGTCCTCGAGGCGTTGCGTAAAAGCAACGCAAACGAGAAGCAAGAAAAAAACAAAAAACATTTTTTTTTCAAAACAACATTGCCCATTTTTAGCATATCTCGAGCTTAGAACAAATTAACTGCGATGTTATTATAGGCGGAGGACGCAGAGCCTTGTTGAAAACCCCGCTAATTATTTGTCCAGCTTTCGCACGGCGTCAGCTTGTTCCGGGTAATAGCTTCTGGTGTTTAGATACGCCGTGTTTGTAGTATTTCAAAAAAGAAAATGTTTTCCCTTTGTTACGCAGCCGCTTTCAATCTCGAAGCTCCTGAGACAAGAAGACGAGAGGTGGAAAAGAGGAAGGCGACTGGGTTGCGCCCAGAGCGCTCAAGTTGGGTCCTCGATCGTAAGCATTCAAAGGGACAAAGACGCGTTCAGGATGCGAGCGAAAATTGGGTCGCCGCATTGAATTACCGGCACAGGAACCCGCCGCAAAACTCACGGGAAGCTTTCTAAACAACTCCTTTGGACCATAGGAGTTGCGCCGGTTCCTTCGTCTCAGTATTGCATACATGCCTGGGCGAGCGTTTTAGACTTCTTTTCACATTTCGCTGCAGCAGGGCGGCGAGAAAACTCTGATCACTCGATCGATCATGCAGTTCGGGCTTGCTCTGCGGCCTGCTGCCGGCGTGGCATCTACGTACCCCGCGCTATTCTCTACGATGTCCAGAAAAATGGGGCAGCTTCTGGGTGAGGACAAAGGTTCTGTGTGCGAGTTCCAAGAGGAAAGAGAAGAGGGGAAAAAATAGAGCCTCCGTAAAGTGTCCTTTGAGTCGCGTGAGGATGCACGCCAGTCGGTGAAACTAAAATAATCGCCAGGTAACGTCCGTGACTGTATACGCTAAAAAAAGATAACATGTTTTAAATGCCTTTTTAATGCTTTGACTTAAATATAAGACACATTATAGACAGACGTGCTCTGGCCTACGCTGTACGGAGACTGATATTTTTCACTCTATCTACGGGACGTCCCCAAGAAACGAATGTAATTACTGAGCTTCAGAAACCAGCTGTGCCTCCTTTCTGCGGTTTCCATGAAGTTCACCCGGCTTAGATGCACTTAGCCCAGTTATCTTGTTTCACTTCTGTGAATTAGTTGTATCGCCGGAGATGTTTAAGACGTGGGATCATCATCTTAAATGGCTCCGCGCCTACGAGAGTCCAGGTTGGACTCTTTTATTTATTTCGAATGAGAGAGTGCGAGGAAAAGAAATAGAAATGCACGGCCAGTTC
This sequence comes from Amblyomma maculatum, assembly GCF_055883805.1. Taxonomy (NCBI): domain Eukaryota; kingdom Metazoa; phylum Arthropoda; class Arachnida; order Ixodida; family Ixodidae; genus Amblyomma; species Amblyomma maculatum. The sequence continues at coordinate 159,361,903 of NC_139344.1, read as the reverse complement.
TCCCTTTTCCATAACGGCGGCGCGTATGTCATTAGGGAATGTTAGAGTGACTGAAAACGAATTGCTAGCCAAGGGAGGATATTCTTTATAATGCAACATTCTGTACGGTACAAACACGACGGACAAGCAGAAGATAATTCAAAGGACACAACGGAGCTGTCGTGTCATCTTGCCTTCTCTTTGTCTGCGTTAATTATTTGTTTTTGAGCAGTAATAGCCACAGGAGTGCCGGGTTAAGCCCTTTTTGCCAATATTGTGGGAAGTACATAGATCAAAGAAAGAAGAGAAACCAGAAGTTAATAACTCAGCGTTACAGCATAAATATTATTTGAGAGTTTACGTGGTATGAAGACCTTCCTGTTAAGAAACCCGACTTTTTTTAAGTAAAGCAGACTGTTGTGTAAAATATTAGTTGAGGTTTAACTCTGGTTAACTCTAGTTGAATTGCGATAGCAACGGCGGAACCTTCTTTTGCGGGCTACATTATTCCCCTATCACGCCCCATCAGTGTAAGGTGCTACATTATTGGGGACACGTAAGCTCATTCTTTAAGAGTATGACGCGAGGGCGTAAGCTACCAGCGAAAGCATTAGCTGCCGGTGTTGTTCTTCGTCTTCTTCGTGTTAGTCTTCTTCGTCTTCATCTGCTTCGTCTCCTTCTTATTCTTCGTCTTCATCTTCTTCGCAGCTGTTCAAGTTCAAACCTGGCCCTTCCCGGGACTACGCGACGATCCGATACCTGGCGTAGTAATGCTATCGCAATAAAAATGTTTATACTATCCGAATAACACCGCTTAATGTCATTTTCCTCACATGGCGTTTGCAACGCAAAACCAGTGGTGACGCCCACTTTATTCCTTCAAGTCCACAGCTGGCTCAGCGGCGAAATTTCGCTAGTTTATTACGGATCCCTTTAGTTTGTTTATGCTGCATAGCATATTCTCGTTCTGCGTGAACTTCATTTATATATACGTTGTTCTTTATCTCGAACTCTTCCTTGCCCGACAAATATCTGAGTAGGTTTCTTTTGCAGTATGCCGAGACTGAACTCTACGCTTGCGATGTCGGAACCTTCTCCAAAATGGTTGTGTTTTAACGTGATTACATCGAGCAGGACGCGCGAAAGATTTTGCGCATAGATGGAAGCTGATGGAAAGCGGCCTAGTATAATGTAAGGTGCGAGAGTGTCAATACACAGTTACACCAGCTTCGAGCTCTTGTTTGATCATACATCAAAATTCCGCGAGACATATACATGCATCAATTAAAGGTAACCTGGCAGGAGGTCGATCCTGCGTAGCATATAAGCCCCGCGCCATACAGGTTTCGGAATGCGACCTGGATAAATTGCTCAACGTACTTCCATGCAATAAAGAAAAAAAAAAGGCACGAGAGTGTCGCTCTTCAGCGCTCTGGGTTATTGGCGAACGCTACGACATTCCATGAAGCTATAGTAATATAATAAAAACGTTTTCATCGCTAAATCAAGCTTTTTCACTATACATTTTTTTCAACTTGGAATAGTTTTTTCTTAACTTTTTATCCTGGTCCAAACATAGTGTTCTTTGATGCATTCAGGAATATTTTTAAAAT